>NW_019268527.1:4525949-4528252 GCF_002738365.1 Cucurbita moschata
GGGGGGGGGGGGGGGGTTTGTTGTAGTTACGGTTAATCAGATATTGTCATCTTTGCGCTTTTCCTTCTAGGCTTCCCCTCAAGGTTTTAAAACGTGTCTACTAGGGAGTGGTTTCCACACTCTTATAAGGAATGTTTCGTTCCCTCTCTAACCAATGTAGGATCTCACAATGCACCTCCTTTGGGAGCCGAGCGTTCTCGTTGGCACACCGTCCGGTGTTGGCTCTGATACCATTTGTAGCAGCCCAAGACCACCGCTAATAGATATTGTCCGCTTTGACCCATTACGTATTGTCGTCAGTCTCACGGTTTTAAAACATGTCTACTAGGGAGAGGTTCCCACACCCTTATAAGGAATGTTTTGTTTCCCTCTCTAACCGATATGGGATCTCACATGTACATTGTCCTCTGTGTGTAGGAGAAAAGGGGGAATGTCGTTTCCATCACGGACAATGGGGAATCATTATTTGATAATTTAGAGTATGGAAACTGTCCTTGGACTTTCACACCCATGAGCGCCTGATAGCCCCCACTTCCAAACATGACCATTGAGGCAAACTCGTGTCTGCTCTGATGAAACGATCTGTAGTCTTTTTTTTTTGGTCATCTTCCCCTTTAATTAGCTTTTTCTTGTTTAAGTTCTTAAATGCCTTCAAGGGAAGGATACCATTTTAAACTAGTGAGTCTCACCCTGCCCTTTGGCTATATTCAATTAGTTTCATCCCCGTGTTAGAGTGAATTTTGCATGAAATTTATGGACAAGCACAAATCACGACGTCCTCTAGCAGCTAGATCTACTAGTTTAACTTTCCCGTGTGATATTATGATTTGATCTATAGATTCTGATTATATTAAGAAAATTTCCTTGCGTATCTCTGCCCCGAGATGTTCCATCAGTTTTTACCTCAGATTATTGCTGCTTATATATATTACTGAGAATGGCATGGCATACTTAAGTATAGGAATCAGTTTTGTTTTTCCGCCTTATAATGGCTCTGCATCAACTGAACTGTTCTATTGTCTTGTTCTCTAGATCCTTCATTGAGGACATTTTCCTTTTGGCCTGCAGCAGAGGTACTACTGAGTTTTATGTCATCTCCCTGATACAGTGATTAGCATAAAATGAGCAAATTAAAAGTAGTTTTCATTGAACTTTGCAGGCTACCTCTGAAAATCCAGACAGTGGGAGCTCTACTTTCTCACATTCAGACAGTAGTGACGAGCCTACGGTCAAGTTACGCTCAGCCTCTAATTGGAACTTCACGAGTCGTCGCTCTTTCATGTCCAAACCTATTCATCCTCTGGTCATTCCTATGCAAAACTCGCCTGGAGAAGCTTTTGAATCTACCAATTTAGGGTTCCTTGAGTTTGATTCTCCTACTCCCCAAAGAGACACCCAACAATGGAGCAGTGCAAGTAGTAGCATTGATTTTGCTGATGTGTCTGAGCCACTTGAATCAGACATCTATTTTAGATCATCATGTAAATCTGATGGTTTCAGATGTGGTTTATGTGAAAGATTTCTTTCACAAAGATCGCCATGGAGTTCACGTCGCATCGTGAGAAGTGCTGATATGCCAGTTGCTGGCGTTCTTTCATGTCGACATGTTTTTCATGCTGAATGCTTGGATCAAACTACCCCAAAGATACGTAAAAGTGACCCTCCTTGCCCACTTTGTTTGAAACATGAGGATGACCATTCGCCCGAGCAACGAGCAAATTCTAGATTGAGGAATGCAAATTCCTTACCAAGGCCTAGACCCTCAACCAGTGAAGACGGTCCACCAAGGCCATGGGGTTGTGCTCAGGTAGGGGACTGTGTTGAAGGTGCCTTACATGCACCTCCACGAAATTCGATGCTTTTCGTTAACCGAAATCGCGTAAAGAACCTTTCTTTCAAGGGAAATTCAAGCAAAGAATTTCCAGGAAAGTTGAGAAAAAGTGGCTCATACTCTTCACGATTGGTGAGTGGAAGACCATTTGATCAAGAATTTGTTGGCTGTTCAAGAACTTCAGCTGGACCCAGCATGAAACGATGATTGAAATATGTAGATAGCCATGAAAATAGACGTTTCTAAGAACGTTTCTTTTCGAATCAGCTTCCCCTGTATTTTTGCTTGTTCATTCCAAATTCTTCAGCTGGCAACATCTTAGCTTCTTTAGAGTATTAGATTTATCTATTGATGTATAGTTGATTTGTGGTATTTCATGATGAACATAAACTAAAAAATTAGGTTTTTTTTTTTTTTTTTTTTTTTTTTTTTTTTTTTTTTTTTTTTTTTTTTTTTTTTTTTTTTTTTTTTT
>NW_019268527.1:4528580-4688693 GCF_002738365.1 Cucurbita moschata
TTTTTTTTTTTTTTTTTTTTTTTTTTTTTTTTTTTTTTTTTTTTTTTTTGTGATTGAGATACCAGCAGATACCTAAGAACATGGCCATAAAAGTTTGCAAACCCTAATGCCTATAAACTAAAGTCTTGAATGATTTGACTATTCGAGGCTTAAGGATTTACGAAGATTATTATCATGCTTTTCTAGCTCATATTTTCTCACGTATGACATGAACTTTTGAAAGCTTGGTCTAGATTTAAACGATTTTTTATGTATGTCTTTTGTTTTTCAAAATGTGAGATCCTATATCGGTGGGAGAGAGAAGTAAAACATTTCTTATGAGGTGTGGAAATCTCTCTTTAGTAGATGTGGTTTAAAATCGTGAAGCTAACAATGATACACAAACCTACCAACATAAAGAAGATACAACCCACTCAACAATTGCCTAAACTATTTTCAAGCATCTAGGAATGTGACGAAGGGTCCCATATCGACTATGAAGGAAGGCGATGATGATTACATAAATTAAGAAAATGACATCCATCAATGTGATAAACCGTTTGAGAGTGATTTCGGAATGAGACAACAGTGATTTTGCTCCTCCGTCTTTCTTAGCGCACTAGCACGCATTTAGTACTCTTATAATTGGCCAAACGGGATCTTCATCTCAAGGAGATCCTCCGCTTTGGTTGACTAGTCAATCTTCTTCTCTCCAAATTGAAATTTTGATCATCCTCATTGGTCTTACTCTTTTGAACGACCACTTCAAAGAAGGAAGAAAAATGAGTTTAAAAGGGAATTTGTTGGTAATTATGAGAAAGTGAAAAGATTATATATTGGGATCCAGCAAAAGCATGAAAAGAAGGTAGACCAGCATGTGGGTTGCCCCTCTCCTCTCCATTCAACCTCTCAATCCAATCCCTTGTCCCAAATATTATTGATTAGTCTACTTTGGCACACTACTTATCTTTGACTCCGATATCATTTGTAACAGTTCAAGCCCACTGTTAGCAGATATTATCTGTATTATCGTCAACCTCACGACTTAAAAACATATTTACTAAGGAGAGGTTTCTACGTAAATGTTTCATTCCTCTCTCCAATCGATATGAGATCTCACAATATCTCATGAGAATGTCAGGGTCATCAAGTATCAATTCCCAATTGCTAATTTTTATTAAAATCTTGAACATGGGTCGTGATACTAATTAGACATTCATAACGTACCTACAAAATTAACAACTAAAAAAATCTATCTCTTACCCAAACTCTAAAATTTAGAACTAAGCTTACAATTTAACCTATTTTGAATCGAGCCAGAACGAGGCCTATCGAGATTGGCCTTACTTTTCATGAATTAAAATTTTAGGGTTTGAAAAAAAAGGGTCTAATTTGAAAATGAATGGATAAGCATTTTTGTGTGAGTGCCTTACAGCATCACATTCATCATGGACTTTTATTATTTATTTATTTACTTTTATTTTGCCTTTTGCTATATAAATACCAAAGAATTTGACAAACTTGATGTGGTGTAAAGCATTCCCTTTTATTTTCTTTTATTATTATTATTTTTTTTATTTTACAAAATTTTATTTTTATATATTTTGGGTCATAGGCTTACTCATTTTTTAATCGGCTCTAATGATTCTCATTTTTTAATCATTTTTTTCTTCCAATTAATTCTTTTCTTTTTGGTAATTATTTGTTTCTTTTAATTAAAAAAAGTTAAGTATTTTAGTAACAACTTGTTGATTTTTCATTTTTTAGATTTTAATTATACTCTTAAACTTTAAATTTTTTTTATTATATTCTTGAATTTTAAAATTATTAAATTTTTTTTGGTTAAAATTAAATAAAAGAAAATAGATGACTGAAAAAATAATTATAAAGATGAATCAAACTTTATCGATAAAAAATATATATTTTCACTTTTTTTATATAAAATTATTATTTTTTTTTTCCATTCATAGAGAAAAGTAAAAGAGGAAGAGAATATAATTTTTTTATTTCGATTTTCTTCGTAATATTTCATTAATTTAACATTTTAGAAAATATTAAAATTATGAATTGACAATTTTCATATATGAAAGTATGAATAATTACATTATAAGTTAATCTTTTTCTCTTATTTCTATAAAAAGAAATTTGTTAAGAACTATAATATTTAATGAATTATTTAAATGAATAGCCGTTTGTCGGTACCATAAAGTTATTATTATTTTATATAAATATATTTATATTATTATAAACAAAACCTTACACTATAAGGCTCATTTAACTATTTGTAACTTTATGTGTGAAATTATCGACCGGGTCGAAAGCCACCAGGAATAAAAGCTTAAAGACCGAGAAACAAATTTAAAAAACGTCGATCGACTTTTAGAAGCCAACTACCATGGGTATCGACTAAGCTTAGAGCCTGAATGGTAAACTCCCATAGGATAAGCTACGACCATTATCCTACGAGGATCAGTTAACGACATAATTATTGTTCCATACGGGCCGGTCGACGGTTGAGAATGCTAAAATTTGATCTTTGCTCATAATCACTCGATCAAGTAATAGTTTAACCTTATAATGTTTATCATACTTAATGTTCCAGAATCTGTGACGATGTTTTATAAACTATCCTATAGTACGACAAGTAGATACAAAAGTACGTCCAGAACACTTATTTCTTGTTCTCGATACCTACCATCGAGCTCAATTATTGACTTGAACATCATAGATCTCAAATTACACATATAGGTCGTGTCATCGTCCAAAGCTATATCTCTCTTCGATCACATATTTTTAAACGATCACGATCATATTTTTAAATACATCGAGCAAGTTATAAAAGATGAAACGTTTCAAACGTTCACGATGACTCGTTATAGCTAGTTATAGACAATTTAAATTTCTACGCTCCATAAATTCTCTCTTTTTAGGCACAAATAGTGTGGACCAAAGAAATTTATTTTATAAAATTGAATTATTGCCGATGTTTTTAAAAACTTACCAAGATTTGCATCATTTTAGTAAGAATTTATGTCGGGTTTAAATTTTGAAATAATTGTAGCTCTATAATGACACGTAAAAATTTAAATATTAAGAAAATTAATAAATTGGGTATAATGCATAAAATTTAAATTTCACGAACACGAATTCAAGCCTACTATATAGTCTATAACCTAACAATTAAGTTACGTAGACTATATATAAGCTTCCAAAACTTTAATCAATCGAGATATTTTTATAAAATTTAATGTATTTATGTCACGTGGTATAATATTATAAAGTTTCAATTAATAAATTATAACAAGAAAAAGAAAATTAAAATATTTGTATAGAGTGAAATAAATAAATAAATTATAACAATAATATTTCAAAATTATATTTTTTATTTTTGAAATTATTTGGGAAAAACAATTATTTTAGATAGACAGGTGTGAACAGTCAAAAACCAAAATATTGAAGTTTTTAAGAAGAAACAATTAAAAGTTTGACCAGCCACGTGGAGTTGACTGGCTTCAATTTTGTACGTATTTTTGAGGAAATTAAGAATTAAAGGTCAAATTATGTCCCAAAAAATAATGTCTGTTGGATTAAGTCTGAGATTAGTGAAGAATCCTTCATTTAACATTAATCATGATTAACTTCTTATTAAATCCTCCTAACTACATTAGACCTGAACGAATTGAACAAGCTTAGTTTGGTCAGTAATACCCACTCTTTATCTTGGAGGCTCGTTAGCTCATAAATTCTTGAGAACAGGTCGACAAGTCAAACGACGTAGAACTTTAACGAACAGGCTATTTCAATCTTCTTTTGTCGTTTATTTATACTTATTTCAAAGTTTGATAAATCTTTGTGACACCCGAGTAAATGAAAGGTATATAAATGAATCGAGAGGTGCAAAGGTCATTAGGTGTTGAATCGGGATTATAAATTGTGATTCAAATCTGTGAGATGGGTCGGGATTATATTATCGAGAAGAAAAAAACCCCCACAAAATAAAGTTTATGAAAGGGAAATTATTTGGTGGAAGTTCATTAGTTGGAAATTTGAAGGTTGGTAGAAGACAGCTAAAATATGTCATCAGCCATGTGCTATCCAAATATATCTTTTTATTTATTTACTTATTTGTTATTATTATTCTTTTAAATATTTAATGCATTATTTGATTATTTTTTTATGGAATTTTATAAGTTCATCCCGATTACGTCTTCTAATAAGCTCTTGAGATTGAGTTGTAGAGTTAAATTGAAATTCAAATTACAAACGACGGAATGAGTCGTAGGGTTGAATCAAATTGCAAACTACGAATGATGCAACAAGTTGTAGGATTGAATTGAACGGCAAAGTACAAATGATGCAACGAGTTGTAGGGTAGAATCGAATTGCAAACTAATAAACAGTGGAACGAGTTGTAGGGTGGAATCGAACTGCAAACTACGAACAATGGAACGAGTTGTAGGGTTTAATCGAACGGTAAAGTATGAAAGATGGGAGTATTAATCATTTTCTATCAGTCGTAGGGTTGAATCAAATTTTAAAGTATGAACAATGGAACGAGATGTGGGGTTGAATCAAACTGCAAACTACGAATGATGCAACGAGTTGTAGGGTAGAATCGAACTGCAAACTATAAACAGTGAAACGAGTTGTAGGGTTGAATCAAATTGCAAACTACAAACGATGCAACAAGTTGTAGGGTACAATCAAACTGCAAACTACAAACAGTGGAACGAGTTGTAGGGTTTAATCGAACTACAAACTACAAACTACAAACGATGGAACAAGTTGTAAAGTAGAATTGGACGTAAATTATTCTCCTTTAGTACCCAAAAAGATTGACATGGAAGAGACGTAGAATCATAATATAGAAATGTGTGAAGCAGACATATTGAAGAAATAAACAACGAAAAGAAAGGGAGATAGCGGCAAAGGCCAAAAAGAAGGGGGAGGTGATGCTTAGTTGCACATGGCTATGGAAAATTCATTAGCCAAAAGAGCAGCAACCGCCTTGCCCCACTTGGATATCTCACTACCAAAGCCTCCAAAACCACACGTTTTGGTCCCTCAAACCACCCTTTAATGCTTACAAAAACAACCTCTTTTTATTTTTTCTTCTTCTTTTTCAAGTCTCCTTTTTGAACTCCAGCGGTTTTAGGCCCCAATATCCCTCAAAATTGCTATATATTGCCTTCAAACCTCTCCCATTTTGCTCACTCATCTGCCTCACATTATTTCTTCTGGTAATCATCTTGCCTTCTCTCTCTCTTTGTAGTGAAAATGGGCAATAATGTTCGTTTGAAAATGGGAAAAAACTGAAATAGAAGATTTGCTGAATGAAATTTGAACTCTGTTTTGCAGGAATGGGTTCTGTTCTTTTGTTTTTGGCAGGCTTCTATGCCATAGTTTCATCTGCTGATGCCTATGCAGGTGGAGGGTGGAGGGGCGCTCAAGCTACCTTCTATGGTGGGAGTGATGCTTCTGGGACAATGGGTATGCTCCAAAACAGCCATTACTTAATAGTTAGTTCTTTGAGGACTTTTTACAAACAGTTGGCGGGCAATGTGAACCATGGCTGAAATTTTGTGCAGGTGGGGCTTGTGGGTATGGCAACTTGTACAGTCAAGGCTATGGAACAAACACGGCTGCTTTGAGTACGGCTCTGTTTAACAATGGGTTGAGCTGTGGTTCTTGCTATGAGATTAGGTGCACCAGTGGCCGTAAATGGTGCCTACCAGGCTCCATTGTGGTCACAGCCACCAATTTCTGCCCTCCAAATAGTGCCCTCCCCAACAACGCTGGAGGGTGGTGCAATCCTCCATTGCAGCACTTTGATCTCTCTCAGCCTGTCTACCAACACATTGCTCAGTACAAAGCAGGAATTGTGCAGGTTGCCTACAGAAGGTAAGCCATGAAAACAGAGTTTAAAAGTGCAGTGGGTGTGTTTTACGAGGTACTTTGAAATGACCCAAGCCCACTTCTATCGGGTCTTCTTTCGGCTTTTACTCGAAGTTTTTAAAAAGCTTTTGCTAGTTACACATTTCTTATAAAGATTGTTTCGTTCTTCTCCACAACTAATGTGGAATTTCACGATCCTCACAATTCACCCCCTTTGAGGTCCAGGTTCTCGTTGAACTTCGTTCCTTTCTCTAATCGATGTGGGTTTAGCCTCCTCGCTGACACGTCTTCCAGTATCTGGTTTTGATACCATTTGTAACAACTTAAGCTCATATTGTTTTCTTTGTGCTTTTCCTTTCGAATTTTCCCTCGAAGTTCTTAAAACTCGTCTAGTGGAAGAGGTTTCCATACCCTTTATAAAGGGTGTTTTGTTCTTCTCGCGCATTTAACTTAACAAGTTTAACTTAACAAGTTTGGTGGGGTTTGTTTGTTTTTGTAGGGTACCCTGCAGGAGAAGGGGAGGGATAAGGTTCACCATCAATGGCCACTCCTACTTCAACTTAGTGCTCATCACAAACGTGGGTGGTGCTGGTGATGTTCATGCAGTTTCCATCAAAGGTTCAAGAACTGGTTGGCAAGCAATGTCAAGGAATTGGGGACAGAACTGGCAGAGCAACAGCTACCTGAATGGCCAAAGCCTGTCCTTCAAGGTCACCACCAGCGACGGCCGGACAGTCATTTCCAACAACGTTGTCCCAGCTCGCTGGTCCTTTGGACAGACTTACCGTGGTGCTCAATTCTAATTCATTACCTTCTCTAGATAAAATAAGCTTATGACTTTTCTAATTCTTTCTTCTTTTAGTTTACCTTAAAGTATACTGAGTAGTAGATATATAGGAGTGCTTGAGTCAAAAAAAATGAGGAAAGGGCTTGTTTTGGGAGGCTCTTTTTTATCATTTTGGTTTGTAATAGTCCAGCCCATCGCTGGTAGATATTGTCCGCTTTGACCTGTTACGTATCGCCGTCAGTCTCACGGTTATAAAACGCGTCTATTAGAAAGGGGTTTCCACACCCTCATAAGAAATGCTTTGTTCCTCTCTTCAACTGACGTGGAGTCGATTCAAATTGCAGCATTGAATGGGTGCTCAACTGGCAACTTATTGTGATTTTTTACCCTGACTTTTGCTATAATAAAGCAAAAGTTGGCAGAGGTGGGCTTTAACCACCCGCCTGCGTCTTAGTTGTAAACATTGTGAGTTCATTGTAATCATTAACCAGCTTTGTGCTGGGCTACTTGTGTTTTCTTGTATTATTGGTTGCTGAAAGCGTAAATTTTCAGTTTCCTCAAGTAATGAAAGTTCTGTTACTCTGTTTATTTGTATTAATGCATTCAGTCTGCCTTCCTCTGTTATTCTTTCTTCACAACTGCCCCAAAATAAAATTTCAAGTCACCTTGTCCACTGCTATGTGAATGTCTCTAAACTCTAAGCCAATTGTTTGGTATTATAGCCTTCGACCTTTTCGTGTAATAGAACTTGTATAACTTCGGGAGTGATATCATTGTTGTAAGTTTCAAGTATCTCTATGCATATATTGTCATTCATTTTGGTTCATAATTCTCATTTGGAGTCATTATAAGAGATACATTTGTAAACATTTTGGTTATAGTGATTGGCTACCACCCGTCAATGTAGGAGAATTTCTTCTCTTCGAACCACGTAAATCTTTGTGTCTCTTTGTTTAACTCTTGTTTGTGGGTTTGTGAGTGCGATTGATCTTGCTTTCGCTTCCGCTACAACAATTGAGTATCAAAACATTTTAGTTGTGACATTAGAGTACAACAATGATCAAAAGAAACTTAGTCTGGCAAAGATAGTAGTGTGGTAATTCAATAAAAGAAACGAAATCAAAAAATGTTTTGCTTATTGATGGCCTTCATCACATAGGACGGATAAGTTACTAAACATTTTGGATTTGTTTCAGCTAACTGGAGAGCTGAAGAAGACATTTAACTATAACTTGTATGCTATGATGTTGCTATGTTTATTTACAGCTCCATGTCAGCGGGAGCAAACGAAAGACAGTACCTTAGCTGCCAAAAAGATAGACAAGGATAAAGCAACAAACAACTCCTTGAAAGATCATTTCATGGAGAGAGTAAGCACCGAGCCTCCTCCTTCGCCCGCCTGGTGACAGCCTCGAGAGGGTTGTAGTTCTGAAATTGTGTATATTAGGCTATAGGCTTCTTCTTGCTGTATTCTACGACACCTCCACAATCAACTTTTCCACCATTGCTATAACTGTATGTAATTCATAAAGTTTCAGTCAGTTACTGCAAGAAATGAAACACTCACTAGCTTTCCACAAAGTTCATATCCTTCACTCATTCACTAAGAAAGCAGAACAAACTTTTGATTCCTATCATGACAAGTTTTCAAGGATGATTCTGTAACAGTACACACAAAGCCTTGATTTTCCAAAATATGTGAATCGGCTAGGAAAGAGAAATTTGACGCATTAAAAGATTGAATGAAAGTAAGTGTTAGTTTTTAAATGCTCTAAACAACAAATCGTCTTCAAAAACATTGTGCTGATGTAAAAAGCAGTTTAAAAGGGCAAGCTTACTTATGGAAATAAGTGATCGTCTAGCAATGAAACAGCACAAGGGCCAGAAGAAGAAGCCCAATTGAGTTGGGCGGTGTCGTAGTTCCCATTAACACGATAATCTACAGGATTTACTGGTAGTTTCATCTCTGCTGCTGGTTGAAATCTCGGGTCATTAAAAAAGTTGACATTATAAGACATGTAGGAATTTTGCCCTCCTAGCTGGGGCCTTAGAGGTTCTGTTCTGATTAGTTCAGGGAGGACGCCATTCTCGTGTCCAGAGTTCGAAATCTCGGGACTTCTACCCGTGCCGAAATAACCAGGGTAACTAGCAAAAGAGGAACTTGCAGAGCACTCCACATCCCTAAGAGAAAGAAGAGATAATATGTTCAATAGTAGTTTTCTGTAATATTATCACGTTACAAGCTCATTCATACAGTAATATAAACAATTATCTAGTTTCTTCCACTTCCTTGCACTGCTTTTAGTCTAATCACAAAGTCATACACAGTTGATTTCATTCTTACCTATGGGGAGCGAAGTTGGGATCATCATGTAACACTATATTTTGAGCATCACTGGGAATCCAAGAGTAGTGTTGGAGTTGTTGAAGCTGTTGCTCAACACTCATATCGAAAGGAAGATGCATTCCATCCTGCATCTGCAATCGAAGTAATTTTACAAAATCTTTGAAGTAGCGAAAACTACCACCGAACTATAAGGATATATTAGTTGATAGGTCAGGACTTTTATTATATTCCTAATGCTCTCCCACCTCGCTTGTAAGTGTGTAGCTTAAGTTTCTTCCTGACCCCATTAGTATTGTGGTCGCTTATGGCTTTTCGTTCTAATTTAATACCATAATTACTAAAAACCCACAAACTTGAGCTGATTGGTTAGGACTTTTATATATGCTCTTGATAATATCCGAGCTAGTCGGCGTTCTTCACCTGATTAGCGAACTCTAGTGGCACTGGAGGATGCTTCTGTAGATTTTCCTGCCAAAATAAGTGAAATTTTTATTATAAGATTCAAGCATACAAGACTCTAAACAAGGAACAGTGTAGCATGTAGAGAAAACAGGAATTTAATTAAATTGCTATGATTCAAAGGATTGTTCTCCAGCACCAACCACAACAGAAATGAAGTGATTGATACCTTGTGCGCTCGAACTTGATTAAGCGATTCTCTCAACGAATCCTCCATTTGGGCCAAATGATCGACGTTGTTGATCTTTTCAGGATTACCCCAAAAGCTGCAGAGAATAAACAAGAAAATACAAAATTTGGGAACAGCAAAAAGTTCACTTAACAAACTAGATTCAAAAGATTCGCGGCCATTGACCTTAATCTCTGATGTACTTCAGAAAGTTGAGTCCGTAAGAACTTTGCTTGGCCAGCCAAATCCTGCCATTATTGATCATCAACAACGAGTTCTAAACAAATCGTACATACCAATAAAGCTAGTCCAAAGGTGTGTGTACCTCAATCGTTTGGCTACTGAAACAAAACGAAAAACAAACGAAATATATCAAAAGATTGTTGCGCAATTATGAACTCCATGAGGCTAAACAGAGTGTATTGTACCTTGTCCCAAGGAAATCTTGGATGTTGACATCGTGGTCCAATTTCTTAAAAGTCTTCCGCAGTGCCTAGAAGATTCAAAAGAAATTGACGAAACGCATAATGGAGATAAGTATGTATTGGAATTTTGATTTCTGTAAAAAGGGGGAAAGAATCAAGTGAAATGATTTGTGAAATTACTTACTTCAAGGCTTTCCAATTTCCTGATCCAATCAGAGAGAACACATGTCAGTGGCAATTATGAATCCAATCAAAAGTTGTATATTTGATGCTCAGATGAATTGCTCGACTATTATCACTATTTAAGTGATTCAAAACTATTTTCAAATCGTATAAAAAAGTGTTACTTTAAAAGGGATCGAGATTAAATTATATATTTTCCTTCCTTGTTTGAATGCCGAGTGGAAGGAAACGATAGAGCTACGCTCATATAAACTTCAATCACATACATAAGTTCCAAGATAATAATTATGATTATATTTAATATTTTTATATCCATTGAATCCATATCCCTTTGCTAGACTTATTCTTAAAAATTGTTTTTGGATCCAATTTTAAAAACATTTTCATGTAATCAATTCTAAATTTTAAATTTTAAATGCCTGTAAGAAAAAAAATAAAAACTTTGATAAACAGGATGTAACAAAATTATTTTATTTTTGTTAAATTTAAATGCATAAAATTTAAATATATACCTTCTAGTACAAAATTGTTCATACATTAACTAGTTGGTAATAAAAATTATTTTATGGTTTATTACTATATTATCTGACACCCTTTGACCAATTATATGGTTTAAGTTGGAATTTAATTTCAAAAAATGTGTTACTAAACATAAAATCGAAAATACTAGTACACAAAATACAACTTTATTTTTTCAAATAATTTGTTTTCAACACTTTTTTTTTTTTCACTAACTTAATTTCTTTAAACATTTAGATATCAATACATGAGGCATTTCATATTAACACACAATTGAAAATAAAATAAAATTTACAAAATCCATTAATTTTTTTAAGAACTCTTTTTGGTTGAACCCCCAACTTTTGGTCAATAATATATTGATGTCAATGTTGATATTATGATTTCAAATCAATAAAAATAGCTAAAAATTAAGTTAGAGTTATTATGTATATTTTTGTTAACTAGAATTTGAATCTCCAAGTATTTTATATTTATAGTGAGATTAATAAATATACTTTATTTATATATTTATAAAAGATATTGAAAAACATAAACCATGGTAGAGGAAATGTGCAATCTAAATTATGGTACAAACTACTCAAGGTTTCGATCCTACCTTTTGGCTCTTTCCTGGGGAGTTTGTTGAGCAAACTTAGCGATCACTTCTTCAATGCTGCAAAAACAAGAAGGGAAAAAGAGAAGAATTCAAATTAAGAATGTATTGAAGAACAACCAATTACAACCATTCTACCCATTCATCATCTCAACCATTCTACTCGTTCATGATCGACGATCCAATACTGAGTTAATCTCAGCCATTCTACTCATTCATGATCCAATACTGAGTTAATCTCAACCATTCTGCTCATTCACTAAGTTAATCTCAACCATTCTGCTAATTCACTAAGTTAATCTCAACCATTCTGCTCATTCACGATCCAATGCCAAGTTAATCTCAACCATTCTCTACTCATTCGCGATCCAATGCTAAGTTAATCTCAACCATTCTCTACTCATTCACGATCCAATGCTAAGTTAATCTCAACCATTCTACTCATTCGCGATTCAATGCTAAGTTAATCTCAACCATTCTACTCATTCATGATCCAGCACTACGCTAATCTCATTACGGTAATGCAAATACATTATTCATGATCCAGATTTACATAAAAAGAAACTGAAATTTCTTAAAACGGAAAAGCATACCTGCGTTTTCCAGAGCAGAGAGAAGGTTTTCCAGTCGGCGAAAACATGAGAAGAATAATATCAATATCGCATAAGATGGATAACTCATTAGCTTTCTTGATGATACCGTGCTTTCTTTTGGCGAAAGTTGCTTGGCGGCCATTTGTATTGTCCAGCCTCTTGATCTTGAGCTTTACTCTTCCCATTCTTCACAAACCATCATCCTTCTCTTCCTCTTCTCACTCTGCAATAAACATTCCTTTGGAATCGGCTTTTCGTTTCCACCACGAATTTCCAATTGCATTGTACCAAAACCCCCCCGCGATATTCTTCCGATGGAGATAGGGTTTGTTGTATCTCTTTTCCGTTCTGTTACAAAATTGATGGGGTTCTGTTTACGAGATGCGATGAGCAAGAAGGTATTAACCACATGTTGATAATAATTTGCGGTGGAAAATTACCACCCGTTTTTAACCACTAAATTCTGTACGGTTACCAATTAATTTTATTTTAACACCATACACGTTTACCGTTGAGGCAACAAGTTTTCACATTATTCAATTAAACACTTAGGGTGAATTATAAACCTCTAATTCTTTGAGTAAATTGTATTTTTATTTTTTAATATTTGGATTATGTTTAGTTTAACTTCGAAATTCTAATTTTTATCTTACATAGATCGGTTTAAGTTGGCCATGATCGTTCGAGCTAATTGAATTGACTTTAGTGGTTAAAAAATTAGGGTTGACCAACACTCGGTTAACTAGGGTTTGGTAAATAAAAAACAGAGAAAATTCATTTTTTAAGCATGCTAGTTGCCTGTACCAACCTCTCGATCTTCTCCCTCACCCTCTCCCCTTCGTCACTTTCCCACCTAATCTTCGAAATATCGATTAGAGCCAAGTCCACTGCATTTTTTCACTCTCCAACCAATGTAGGAGTAGGGAATACTTCGTTACCTTCTCTAACCAATGTACCAATGTGATGTTAAGGAATGTTTCGTTCCCCTTTTCAACCAACAAGAGATCTCACAATCTACCCTCGTGAGACAATCCACCCCCTTGGGAGCCTAACGTTCTCACAGACACATCAATTATGAACAACTCAAGCCCACAACTAATAGATATTGTCCGCTTTGGCCCATTACGAATCACTGTCAACCTCACGATTTTAAAACGCATCTACTGAGTAGAGGTTTCTACACCCTGAATGCTTCGTTCCCCTCCCTAACACATGAAACATATGCATCAATAATATGTTGTACTATTCAAAATTACATTAGGTCAGAATGATCATGAAAATAATCTCTTCATTGACTTTAGTAATGTATCAACAATCGTCGAAGATATGCAAAATTTATCGAGACTATGGAGATTAAATATTTTTATATTATATGTATATATATTAATTTAGCAAATAAATGACTTTTTTTTTTCAATAAACAAGAATTGTAAATAGTTATCAAACATATTTGGATTTCTAATTAAAAAAAAAAACAAATAAAATTAATTTTCAAATCTCCGTAATTTAAAATTTTATTGACCAATAGATACTTTATATATTTTATGATATAATTTACCAATTTATTTATTTTCCGGTAATTTTATAAAACATTATCTAAGTTTTAAAGAAATAAACTTTGAAGTAAAATAAAAATTCTGGGCCACTTCTCTTCTTCATCGTCTTCCTCCACAGGAAACAAATCTTCGGTGTCTGAAATGATGAGCAGAGTCCAAAATCTTCCTCCATGGAATCTCTTCCTCTTTCCTCGGTCCTCAGCCCCATCTCTTAACCCTCTGAGAAACCCTAATTTCAGAAAACCTCGGTTCACCATTTCCCTCAATTCCCAATTCTCCGACCATTCCGACGCCGGCCTTCTTTTCCGGCAGAAGATACTCTACCTCGAGAATCACCTTAATGTCGATTTCCGGAAAGCATTCCGTGAAAACCCCGATTCTCGCTCCGCCACTCTCTCCGCCGTCAAGTCCGTTGAGGTTTGTCTCTCTTCCATGGGACTCGAGCTCTCTGCAGTCGGACGCGTCCTCGACATGTACCCTCAGCTTCTCACTTCAGACCCGGACTATGATCTTTATCCTATCTTCGATTTCCTTCTCAATGAGGTTCAAATTCCATTTCCCGACATTCGGAAATCCATAGTTCGATGTCCTAGACTTCTCGTCTCCGACTTGGACCTTCAATTGCGACCTGCGTTGAAGTTCTTGCGCGACCTAGGATTCGTTGGGTTGAATGCCATCACGTCCCAGACGACATTGCTACTAGTCTCGAGCGTTGAACATACGCTTCTACCCAAGATTCAGTACCTAGAAAATTTGGGCTTATCGCACAAGGATGTGGTTAATATGGTATTAAGGTCTCCGGCGTTGTTGACTTATAGCATTCAAAACAATTTGGTTCCTAAAGTGGATTATTTCTTAGGAGACATGAAGGGTGATTTATCGGAATTGAGAAGGTTTCCGCAATATTTTTCGTTTAGTTTGGAGAGAAAGATTAAACCGCGCCATCGTTTATTAGTTGAGCATGGATTGTCACTTTCTTTGTCGAAAATGCTGAAGGTTAGTGATGGGGAGTTCACAGCAAGGCTGTTAGAAATGCGTTTGCAGTCGTCGACGGCAGATGGTTGAAGTGAGTTACTTGCTTCCTTTAGTTTCATAGTTTCTTCGGATGTGATTATTTATGAAACTATACGTCTATATTAGTGTATTTTCACTGTACATTCTAGAAAAGTAATTATAGAATCTTCAGTCTTTTGTTAAAATTGAAAGAGTATTTCACTTGATTACCTTGCTTATGGCTCTCTGCAATATTGAAGTGAGTTTGGCTGGACTTGAACAACGATGACTTAGAACCAGTGGCTTGTTACTGTCGACAACTACATCGAATTATGGATGATAGCGAGTCCATCAATTGATTCGTAGTGTAGCTATGGAGTTAACTTTCAAGTGGTATTAGTAAGCTATGCGCATGTTTCATGTTGCTGCAGCCAGTAATAATTCACACAATCCATTTATAGGTAGTTGGCATTTGGACTTCTTTGACGATTTTGTTCGTCAAAGTCTTAGATTGGCGACCAAGTCCCTTATCCTTCTCGTTTCCAAGGGAGGGGCCAACCGTCCCGGTAGAAAGAAGTTAGGTATGAGGTTCAACTGGGTGTCAAGCTACTATTACTTTAAAAACCTCTAATTTTTTGGAAAAGAAATTGAGAAAAGAAGTATGATCTATGATCTTCTGTTAGCCGAGTCTCGAGCGCTTAATTCTTTGATAGAGACAGACCAACCGAAGCACTTCTTAAGTTCGGAATGTCGATATTTTTATGATGCAAGATCTTGATTGATGCTCAGCATCTGTACATTTTGTATTGACTGTCCAACTTTCTATGGAATGCCCTCTAGCTCACCATGTTTAACTAGGACTTTGAATCTCAAGAATTTGTAATCTTAGAACAAGCTTACGTGAATAGGATTTGTTTATACAACTAAGTCCTTTAGTACTAGTAATTTATAATTTTAGAAGTATCATTTGGGACAGTGATGATTACCTATCGTAAATGTTCGATGAATCCTATTTTGAATGATACCAACGCATCTTGTTTAACAACTCTTTTGGACGATCTTTTTAATTGTGGGATTGACAACGTATTCAGTGTTTTCACCAAATGGATTAGATCCTACATACCACAAGGACCTGTGGTTCTTCAAATGCTAAAACTTGTAGTCCTGGCATCTTGGTATTGAGATAAAAATGATATTTTGTATATACAATTTACAATGCCTGTGTTTAATTAAGTGGTACACATGGTTGTATGCAACTTATTTGATAATAGGCCTTTCACTTATTTGATGCTTCTTATGAGCTGTCTGGCAACAGTGATTTAGTAGACGATGCTTCACTTGCAACAACGAAAATATATGGATCTTTATACTCCTTGGGGGTCTTCTGTGCTTTTCATTTATTGTATTTTTTTGCTTTGCAATGAAGTTCAACATGTTTTGTGTGAGATTCCATATCGGTTGGAGAGGGGAACGAAAAATTCTTTATAAGAGTGTGAAAACCTCTTTCTAGTAGACGCGTTTTAAAAATAAAACTTTTTTGGGAAAAACTCGAAAGAGAAAGTTCAAAGAGGATAATATCTGCTAGCGGTGATGAGCTTGGACTGTTTCATTTAGAGTGGGAATTAATCAGATGGTCATAGTCGAGTAGATGGGGTGAAGAAAAAGTTTGCATTGCCTCCAAATATCTATTATTGTTTCTATTATTGAACTGGAATCCCCATCTGTCCCACACACACGTGCTGCTATATGAAATCCTGGATGAATATCGCTGGCGTTAGTTTATGTCAACTTTTTCCTTCCTTCGTGCAGGAACTGTGATTGAAATGATCTTACATCTCAATCGACAGGAGCAGGCATTGCACCATGTTCATCTGTTAATGCAGGCCTTCACTATTTAACTTGATTGGAGTTATTTACAAGATTGTACCCATCTTGAGAGAGATCATCAGTCAGAATGTTTGCTGTTTGAACAGAGAATACCCAAAATACAAAGCCTCAGCACGTCCGCGATTACCACCATTTGTTGATGCAATGCAGTCCCTGACTACCGTAGTTGGTTGGTTTGAGAGACTTGCAAGGTTGGCCCCATTGCAAATCACATCATCACATCTGAAATGTAATTTCCTGTTATCATTACAAGAACTCTCAACTTTTATATTCTAATACCTTGGTCATTGTTTGAAATTCATCAGAAAGAACATGTCGTTGGATTTGCTAAAGGCTCAAACTTTAAGGAAGAAAGGGACAGGTGAACCCCCAAATCAAATGGTAAGGCAATGCCAATCTCTGGCTCATTAATGTTGGACAAGAAATTTTATTTCTAGTGGAAGAAAGTTAGTGGGAAAATGGAACAAGATATTGTTCCACCAAAGTTAGAAATAATGAGAGATTTCATAATGCGTGATGATTCATTTGGTTGTTGAAACATGAGCCGTGCAACCCGGTTTCTTGTTGCAGAGATGCATCAATGTCGCAGTTCAGATTACAGGGTACGTTGTCCATTACATGGCAGATTTTGATGGGTACAGTTTGTGAGAGGGCCTATCTCTTTCTCTGTTTCTCGGGACAGCAAATGCAAATTGGGGTCTGCAGTCGTCACCCTCTGGTCTCTTTTTTTCTCCCTACAATCAATTTGCTCAGACACAGAGAGAGAGGGGATCCTGTCCCATTCTTTAATCATTCACCCTCGAAGGATGGGATGAATTTTGATTTGAAATTCATGGTCTTCATTTAATTCTGTCTCTACACAGTATTCATACATTATGGATCTGTTCTGGCTGCTTGTCTCTAACACAGATCTGATTCACAGGAGAACGAATGTTCTGCAGAAGTTAAGTTGGTTACACTTATATTGTGCATTTGATATCATTAGCTTAGTTTATACATCAGGCGTTGAAATGGAAGTGATTTTGGTCTTGGGTATTTGTTATTTGTTTGTTTTCTGCATTGAAGAGTACCCTTCGCCACTACCATTAGTTTCCATTCCGGATCCTTCCAAGGGAGCAAACCCAACCGAATCTCATTTATATTGTGGGCCATTTCCTTACCAAATTCTTTAATTACAGACTCATTTTCAGGCTCATAGCTACCCTTTGCTCCTCTGCTGGCCATTTGGGGTTGAAGAAGGTTAGTAGGCACTGCCATTTTGATGGGGTTCCTCATCTTTCTTTCTAGGAAGAAGCCAAAACAAATGAGGCTTTTCTGTCAGCATTACATAATGACATAACCCAGTCTGAATTGCTGTCATAACTTGATGACATTATTTGTATGATCTAAGTTGATGAAAATTCCAAAGTTTCTCCCCCTGGAAAGCCATAAGATTTGGCTGATAGTTTTGGGTCTTGTTGTTCATGATGAAAGGGAGAGAAGAGAATGAAGAGGACAGAGAGTTTGCACAAGTGTGTGAGAAGGGGATCCTAAGTTTGCTTGTTCAGGTAAGCTGTCAAAAGTCACAATAATTCTGCTATTAGGAAGCTGTCAGAGGGTCAGTTCTGTAGGGCAAGAAAGGCCGCACGTGGGATTGGCAGAAGAACGAAACAAATGCCAAAAACTTAACCTCCAAAGAAATTTTAAGACCTTTTTTCGTTGTTTTTGGTGCAGATCAGACCAGACCAGACCAGACCAGAAAGGAAGTAAGTTAACGAAGGGGGGAAATTTAGGCGTTGAGCAAGACTGTTACACACAGTTTTACTTGTCAACATTGCCTTCATTTTCTGCTTCTTCCTACTGTTCTTTGTCTGACTACACACACTACACGAAAACAAACCTTTTCAAATCATTGTCACTTTTACTAAATATGTTCATTGATGAATGCAAATTACTGTGATTATCCCATAATACAGTTCAAACAGGCAGCTTTCTTTTGTTATATTCATTGAATCCTTCATAAACTAAGAGAATCCCTTTTTTAAAGCTGAATATAGCTCAATGAAGGAAGCTTTTATTATCATCTTTTAAGACTGAAGGGTTTGATTCTCCAATCTCCACCCCACATTTGTCTGACTTTTTTTCTTTAAAAAGAAAACCCCCGGTTCTTACTTGACGTGTAACCGCCCAAGCCAGTTATTGTCTTTTTTTGGGTTTTTTTTTCTTTGGGGCTCTCCCTTGAAGTTTCAAAACGTGTCTACCATGGAGAAGGTCTAATTCTACTCCAACCAATGTCTCGCACCGTCTGTTGATTGGATTTGATATTATTTCTAACAATTCATGTTTGCCACTAGTAGATATTATCTACTTTTGTTTGTTACGTATCACGATTTTAAAACGTGTCTTGAGAAATGTTTCGTTTCCCTCTCCAACCGATGTGAGATCTCATAATCCACCTCTCTTGGGGGCTCATCGTCCTCACTAGTACAATGTCTAATGTCTGGCTCTAATGTCATTTGTAATAGTTCAAGCTCACCGCTAGTAGACATTGTCCACTTTGGCCCGTTACCTATCGTCATCAGCTTCACAATTTTAAAACGCATCTACTAGGGAGAGGTTTCCACACTCTTATAAAGAGTGCTTCGTTATCTTCTCCAACCAATACGTGATCTCCCAAATGGTAAATGTGATTCATCTCTTCAAAACACACGTTTACAAAGTGTAACCACAGTGATACCAGCTCATTGGGAGTCCCACTGTCGATAAAAGGAGTACTTCCAAAGAAAAGGGTAGGGTGTGTTTTATTTGGTACTGCAACCATTAACTCAAAATCTCATGAAATCTCTTTCTTTTTCCCTTCTTGTTTTGGTTGGCTTGTTAGCAGGTAAAACCAAACCATGAAGGCAAGAAGAGTAAAAGGGGCGTTCTTTTATGATCCTAAAAGAAGCAAAGTTGAAAAGTACCTGAAAGGGGATTTTGGTTGTGTGTATAAAGCCAAATGGAGTATAGATATCCAGAGCTACAAGATTAGATTGGTAGATGGCTTAGGAAAGCAGGGCAGATGAAGAAGCATGAGTGTGAGATGTTTGGGTCAGAGAGTTTGATAAGTCATTAATGGAGATAGTGTGTTGTTTGGTTAGTAGTTGTTGTTCAAACCGCCCTTTTTGACCATTACTGTTCACTCCATTGTCACAGTTGATAGTACATTCCTGATACACTGTGCCAAACAATGCCAAATAATGAATTGAATGAAACCTCTGATTTCGGGGTTCCCAATGAGATAATAATAATAAAGACAGAACAAGAAAGAACATCACTCTCTAATTTATGCTTCCAAGTTTGTTTGTTTCATTACTGTTGCAGATGTAAGCCTGAAGCCATTCATGTAATTTTCAGGTACATTCCTTAACATCAAAATATCTACCTTTTTTTTTCCCTTTCTTTTACTGGTCCCTTTTTAACTTCTCTTCCCTTCTTTGTACATCATATTGGGCGGGCAACTGAGGACACTGGGCCACGAAGGGGGTAGACACAGGACAGTGTATCAGCTAGAACGTTGGGCCCTGAAGGGAGATGGATTATGAGATCCCCATATCGATTGGAGAGAGGAATGAGTGCCGATGAGTACACTGGCCCCAAAGGAGAGCAGATTGTAAGATCCCACATCAGTTAGAGAAAAGAACGAAACACTATTTATAAGGGTGTGGAAGCCTCTCCTTAGCAGAACACGTTTTAAAAACTTTGGGAGGAAGTTTAAAAGGGAAAGTTAAAAAAGGACAATATCTACTCACGGTGGGTTTGAGCCATTAGATCATTAAACTCTCCTTATCCACCCATGTCCCTTGAATGCTGAAGGAAGGACAAAAGTTTGATCTCAACACCCTTCCTCCCTTCCTCGCCTAGATTTACGAAGGTATCATCAGAAATTATTATGTTTCAAAGAATTTATCTTTGGTATAAGCATGCGAAGTCGTGTGAACGTTTGAAACATTCTCTACAACCTCCTCGAACTTCAATCTTGAGTGTGATAGACAATGTTTCTCAGCTGTAGGAGGCAGGCAGGGCAGCGTTTAGCAGGCTGGGTGTCTGTGTATTCTAATAACTAAGGTGTCAAACTCAAAACTATCTCTCTCTATAGATAACTGTGTTTGTTGGTTTCTGAAATGCCTACCATAACCAATAGCCTACCAGGGACAGCCATCCCCCAAACCCACCGGTAGCAGTCTCGTGATTTTAAAATACGTATGTTAGGGAGAGTTTTTCACATCCTTATAAGAAAGGTTTCGTTCCTCTCTCCAATTGATGTAAGATCTCACAATCCACTCTCCTAGGAGACCCAGTGTCCTCGCTAACATACCGCTTAATGTCCGGCTCTGATACTATTTATAGCAGCCCAAGTCCACCGCTAGCAGATATTGTTTACCTTAACCCGTTGCGTATCGCTGTCAGTTTTAAAAAGCGTCTATTAAGGAGAAGTTTCTACACCTTCATAAGAAATGTTTCGTTTCCCTCTCCAATCGATGTGAGATCTCACAATCTACTCCCCTAGAAGGCCTAGCATCCCCACTAGCACACTGCCCAATATCTAACTTTGATACCATTTGTAGCAGCCCAAGTCTACCGCTAGTAGATATTGCCCGTTTTAGCCCATTACATATCGCTATTAGCTTCACAATTTTAAAACGCGTCTATTAAGAAGATGTTTCTACACCCTTACAAAGAATATTTCATTCCTCTCTCAATCTCAAACTCAGTAGAATCTCACATTTAATTATAGGAATCTCACATTTAATTATAGAAATGTATTACATATCAATTAAATGACATGAACATGAGAGCGAGGGAGACATGACATGAATGAGATAAATATGAGGTTCATCGACAAATGTGCAAACAACTCAAATCGACAATTGTGCAAACAACACAAATAATCAACGCTGTCGAAGTAGATAGACATAGTTGCGTGCTCATTATATTACGAAATATGTGGACCAAATAAACGTATCGTAGTCCACTCCATCAAAATCAGAGCCAAACGCCCCATGAAAATCAAGAGACACACACACAAACTTGCTTTCTTCTTTCTAAGAAACATCTTAATCATTCAAAAGAGAAACCCCTTCCCCACCCCATTAAGTTCATCTGCTATTTTGCTGATATGATAGCGTAGAACAGTTCCATTTCAATTTCTTATTAAATTCCTAGCAGTTATGAACGCATTCAGATTGGACAAAGAAAGATGCATAAGATTTGTTTGGTTTGATTTCTCCACTGACTTTTCAGACATTCATAAATAGAAATATATCCGTACACATCAATATAATTAATATCTCCTTCATGTTTGACACAAAGGGTCCTATAAATTTCACTTTTTTTTCCCTTTACAAGTTTAATATCAAGAATTCAACACATCAAAGACCAAAATCAAGCCAAATAAATCCAAACTTGAAGTTCGTCAGCATGTTCATGTTCTTGTCTTCTCTTCAATCAGCTTGAAAACAACACTTATTGTTACTGTTTACCCTCCTCTAAAGTTTCCCCTTCTTCGTACACTGCAATATTCCATTTCTTTCCAACCCATTTCTTATTGATCTTCATTTTCATCATCATTTCAAGTTTTTGGCCTATAAATCTGAAAAAGATGCAAACTTTCTTGTCCTAAAGCCACTAAAATGGGTATGTTAGATGATGATCATGATGATCATGATGATTTTGGGGTTGGGGTTGAGGAAAGTTTGAATCTTGATCTTAATCGTGCCATTGTTTCTTCTTCTCAAGAGAGTTCTGAAGTTCTTGAAAATGGGAGAGGTGTTTGGAACTTCCCATTTTCATGTGAGTCCATCACTAGAAGCTCAGAGACTGATTTCAGTGATGGGTTTGTTGAAAACATGAACGAGCCCTTAAATAAAGCCAGTGGGGCTCAGTCTAGGCTCTGTGCTAGAGGCCATTGGCGGCCTGCTGAGGACACCAAATTGAGAGAGCTTGTAGCCCTTTATGGCCCCCAAAACTGGAATCTCATCGCGGACAAGCTCGAGGGAAGATCCGGTAAGATTTCCAAAACTCACGTAAATTTCCACACCCTTGCAAGGAATAGTTACTCAATTTCTCTGTTTTGGGTTATGCAGGGAAGAGCTGTCGACTGCGATGGTTTAACCAATTAGATCCGAGGATTAATAGACGGGTGTTTAGTGAGGAAGAAGAAGAGAGGCTAATGCAGGCTCATAGGATATATGGGAACAAATGGGCGATGATTGCGAGGCTTTTTCCGGGAAGAACGGATAACGCTGTGAAGAATCATTGGCATGTCATAATGGCGAGGAAATACAGAGAGCAGTCTCGTTCATATAGAAGGAGGAAGCTGAGCCAATCTGTTTATAGAAAAATGGAAGAAGATTTGAGTTTCCTTGTACTTCCCAAAGAACAAGACAACCGGCACCCGACAGCTCGTTCTCCGTTTGGTGCTGTTGATTATGGCTTTTTAACCCAAATGGCCACCGCTGGAGGAGAATCAATGAACAGTCATCATAGGCTTAATCAACCCTTCTTCAGCTCATGTTCTCCGCTTTCAACTCTTAATGTTCTTCAAGGTTTGTTGTTCGATTAGATTGAAGTTATGATATTGTCCATTTTGAATATAAGCTCTCGTTGCATTGGACTTTTCCATAAGGCCTCATACCAATGGAGACGTGGGACTCTCTCCCATTAATCCTCTCCTCGAATAAAGTATACTATAGAGCCTCTCTTGAGGTCTATGTAGCCCTCGAATAGTCTCCCCTTAATTGAGACTCGACTCCTTTCTCTAGAGCCCTCAAACAAAGTACATCCTTTGTTCAACACATAGTCACTTTTGACTACACCTTCCGAGTCTAGCAATTTCTTTGTTTGACACATGAGGATTCTACTGACATGACTAAATTAAGGACATGACTCTGACGACTCTGATACCATGTTAGTAATCACTGATCTCCACAATAGTATCATATTATCCACTTATGAACATAAACTCTCATTGTTTTGCTTTTGGTTTCTTTAAAATGTCTTGAATCCTTGTAATAGTATGATATCGTCCATTTAAGCATAAACTCTCGTGAGTTTGCTTTGGATTTTCCCAAAAAGTTTCATACCAATGAAAATGTATTCTCTTCCAACGATCTTCCAACAGTCTTGTCTTATCCAAGGTTCGATTTTGTACTATGATTTTTTATGAAGGTTTGATGGCGTGTGCAGATCCCAAGAGCAGATTTTGGGAAGGAACAGGCCATGGATTTATGGAACCACGCAGCCACCACCAATACCAGCCATATAACACGGTGGCGTTAGCATCCAACGACGGCGTAGGCGGCTCACAAGTGGCCACATCTCACGTTCTAAGAGGTGGATCTTCATCAGTAACGGCGGAGACAACAAAAAAAGCACCACCATTTATCGACTTTCTTGGGGTTGGAGCCACGTGAAGAGGGTGAATCTCAGATGGGATTTCAAAGGATTAGAGAGGTAACCGAAGAATATGGAACTAACCGGTACAGAGTGGTGAAACATATGATATTATCCTCAATGTTCTTCGAGCTTTGTTTTCCTTATTAAGGTTACTTTCTTTTGTTATCCTTAATCTCCTCGACGTCTATTGTTTTATGCCTTTCAAGTCAAGAAACTTCTGGCAATCAGCTACGCACCTTTCCTTGCCCAAAATAGTGTCTTCGATGGATCGATTGGAGCACCATTAAATGTTTAACGTCGTTATTATCTTTTATGATAACGAAAAATTGATATCTTTCTATATTTGTTGAACTAAAATACCCTTAAAACATCTTAATGACTGGATCTGAGTCGTTACAAATGGTATCAGAGTCAGACATTGGACAACGTGTCAGCCTTCTTGCTGTTCCCCGAAGGTGGTAGACACGAGGCAGTGTGCTAGTAAGGACGCTGGGCCCTAAATGGGGGTGGATTTGGGGGCAGTCCCACGCCAGGACGCTGGGCCTCAAAGGGAGTGGATTGTGATGTCCCACATTTGTTGTGAGGAGAACAAACCATCCTTTATAAGGGTGTGGAAACCTTCCCATAGCAGGCGCGTTTTAAAGCCTTGAGGGGAAGCCCGAATGGGAAAGCCCAAAGAGGACAATATCTGCTAGCGGTGGATCTGGGTCGTTACAAATAAAAAATTTAGACCATTTCTCGATTTATGCGTGTCATCCTTGCGCAGGGGCCATGCTAATCTTCTCTATATCGTTCCAATTTTATCGGATGTCCCTTAAGAAGAAAGGAAGAACTGTTCTATAAATCGACTAGTTTTGTCTACCAAACTAGGAAGCTTGACCTTGAAAACAAACTTTGAGTGTGTAATCCAACCATAAAAAATTTATAGGGATGAAAGTTTGAACCCTCTCGGCCTTAAAAAATTTATGTGAGGTCCTATGTAGTTGGAGAGGGTAATGAGAGACACTATATCGGTTAGAGAGGGGACCAAAACATTTCTTATAAAGATGTGGAAACCACTCATTAGTGAGTTTCAAAACCTTGAGGGGAAACCCGGAAATGAAAACTCAAAAAGAACAATATCTGTTAGTTTTGGATTTAGGCCGTTACAAATGGTAAGAGTAAGGGTGGTACCAGCGAGGACGCTGACCCCCTCTTTCCCCAAGTGATCCTTATAAGAATGTGAAAACTTCTCCCTAACCGGTGATTGCGTCAATGAGGACGTTGGACCCCATAAGTGTGTGAAAACCTAGCAAACGGTTATACGAAAGTGATAGAAAGTGATATGAAGTTGATAAAATTTGGATAATTCTCATTAAATAATTTTTGGATGAGCTAATCGACTCTTATTCGAAGGTGAAAATTTTTGGATAATTATAATTAAGTTTTTTTTTTTTTAATCCCAATCTTTAACATCTCTAAAATTCTAAACATAAAATTAATTGTTATAAAGGTTGAGATTGATTATTAAAAAATTATAAATAATTCATAAAATTAATTTTCTCTTAGTAAATATTATAAACTAGATTAATTAAACCCAATTAAACGACAGCGTTTTGTTCTATATTTCTATATTTAAATTTTTCTATTTTTTATAATTAATTTTGCCACCATTTAATTGAATTCTACTTTTCAATTTTATAAACATATTAATCTTTTTTTAATTTTTAATTTGATGTAATCATGAAATTTAAATATTTGAGGTGGTTGACCTAAATTTATTAAAAAGTCAATATATATATATATAATGATTATTAATTTTAATTTCTTATTTACTGGTTTTTTTTTTGGGGTTAGAATTTCAAATTTGGAAATTTAGAAAAAAAATTCAATATATATATATATATATATTTATACTTCAGCAAAGAATTAATTCTATGCTTCTATTAAAGTCGGTTAAGAAAGGATATTGTCCACTTTGAGCATAAGCTCCCGTGACTTTGCTTTGAGTTTCCCAAAAGGCCTCATACCAAAGAGATAGTATTCCTCACTTATAAACCCATGATCTTCCACTAAGTGAATTAATTTTGTGGATCTCGTGTCTTTACATTGGTTAATTTAGTGGAAGAACATAAGTTTATAAGTGAGGAATACTATCTCCATTGGTATGAGGCCTTTTGGGGAAGCTCAAAGTAAAGCCACGAGAGCTTATGCTCAAAGTGGATAATATCATACCATTGTGGAGAGTCGTGATTCCTAACAAAAAATGGCATGGAATTTTGAGACAAGAAATGAAGTTAACTGAATCAGCTTTTGGTGTTTTGACTCATCATCAGGTCTTAGTAGCTGCAACGTTTGGTTGCTGTGTTAGCCCGAACTCACGAAACTCGATAGCGAGTATGGCGATGAGTCCAGCTCTTGATGGAAAAGAAGCTAAACAGAATGCAAAAGGAAGAGATTCAACAGATGTTGTGGACGAACCATCAGAGAGTCTCAAGTTTCTAAATAATGCAGTTCTGAAAAAGCCATTCCATTCAGCATTAGAATGTAGAGTTAAAGAAGTTGAAGAAGTGAAGATTGTGTTGAAAATTCTACCAATATTTGGTTGCACTATCATCCTCAACTGCTGTGTGGCTCAGCTCTCTACATTTTCAGTTGAACAAGCATCAACAATGGACACCAAAATAGGTTCCTTTAAAGTTCCACCTGCATCTCTCCCCATATTCCCTATTCTCTTCATTATGTTCCTCGCCCCGGTATACGATCACATAATCATCCCATTTGCTCGAAGGATAACAAAAACCGAAATGGGAATCACTCATCTCCAAAGGATAGGAGTTGGGTTAGTTTTCTCTATTGGAGCCATGGCAGTTGCAGCAGCTGTCGAGACGAAGCGCAAGGGAGTAGCCACCAAAAATGGTCTACTCGACTCTGCCCAACCATTGCCCATCACATTCCTTTGGATCGCCATCCAGTACTTATTTCTTGGATCAGCAGATCTTTTCTCCTTGGCTGGATCATTAGAATTTTTCTTCACAGAAGCACCTGCAAGCATGAGATCCTTGGCCACATCTCTTTCCTGGGCTTCTCTGGCTATGGGCTACTACCTTAGCTCAGTGATCGTTTCGATCGTCAACACCGTCACAGGTAACTCCAATCACCATCCATGGCTATCTGGAACAAACATAAACCATTATCACCTTGAGAGATTCTACTGGTTGATGTGTGTGCTCAGCGGATTAAATTTTGTGCACTACCTATTTTGGGCAATGCAGTACAAGTACAGACCAAAATCACAACAATAGGTGAACTATATATATATGTATATGTGATGCAATAATACATACGGGTTTCACCCATTTATTCTAACACATTCATAAACACTGCAAATGATCTCATCTTTCAGCTGGCATGAGATAGAATGGGAGAGTAAATTTTTGTGTCCTCTTTCCGCTTTTCAATTCTTCGACCTTTCGTCACTCTTTTTTGTTTTGGATCTTCAAAATAATTTCTGGGGAGGTCCGTACCCTAGGAATCCCTTGTGATACACCAAATCCGGCTCGGTTATTGATAGAGTGAATAGATCTTGGGTATAAAGGGTGTTTCGTTCTCTTCTCCAACTAATGTGGGATATCACAATTCACGGGGCCCAATGTCCTCGTTGGCACTCTTTCCTTTCTCTAATTGATGTGGGATCCCGCCAAATCCACCCCCTTTGGGGCCAGCGTCCTTACTGACACATCGCCTTGTGTCTACCATGCTACTATTCGTAATGGCCTAAGCCCACCGCTAGCAGATATTATCCTCTTTGGGCTTCCCCTTAAGGCTTTTAAACCTGTCTACCAGATATTGTCCTCTTTAGGCTTTCCCTTTCGGGCTCGGCTTTCCGTTTCGGGCTCGCTAGCAGATATTATCCCCTTTGGGCTTTCCCCTTCGGGCTTTCCTCTTCGGGCTTCCCCTCAAGGCTTTAAAACCCATCTAGGCTTTCCCTTTCGGGCTCTACCAGATATTGTCCTCTTTGGGCTTTCCCTTTCGAGCTCTACCAGATATTGTTCTCTTTGAGCTTTCCCTTTCGGGCTTCCTTTCAAGGCTTTAAAACTCGTCTACCAAATATTGTCCTCTTTGGGCTTTCCCTTTCGAGCTCTACCAGATATTGTCCTCTTTGAGCTTTCCCTTTCGAGCTTCTTTTCAAGGCTTTAAAACTCGTCTACCAAATATTGTCCTCTTTGGGCTTTCCCTTTCGGGCTTCCCCTCAAGGCTTTAAAACCCGTCTACCAGATATTGTCCTCTTTGGACTTTCCCTTTCGAGCTTCTTCTCAAAGTTTCAAAACGCTTCTATTAAGAGAAGGTTTTCACACTCTTAGAAAGGGAGTTTTGTTCTCCTCCCCAACCAATCTGGGATATCATAGTTTGAATCTTATTATCAATCTCTTGTGTTTGAACACGAGAAGGGTCACTACTCAACACACAGCTCAAGTCTAATCACACCATCATCATCGACCGATATCTCAAATACTATTTGAAAAAAAAAAAAGAAAAAAGAAAAAAAAAAACCACGAGTGAATATATAAATATATTTAGCAAGTAACTTATTCATAAACTTATAAAAATACATTCTTCACGAAGAGTCTATATACATATTATAAGACTAACTATAAATCGTCAACGATGATAGCTTGGACTTCCAATCGAGATCATATACAATAATTTATTTAAAATCACAAATTGTTCTATCTTTTTCCAATCTACCTTTTTGGGTGGAATGTAAAGTTGCTTTCACTTTTCAAAAGCTTTGCTTCTAAGATACTTTCTCCAAAAACCATGCATTATTAATTATTTACTTATTTGCACTTCCATTAATAACATATTATTCTGACTCATACTTCCAATTCCTATCAAATAATTTATACACAAGCCCATCTTTTTTATTTTAGTAAAAGTAGTCTCATACTCGAATTCTCGTGATCGATTCAAGGGTCAAACTGGATTCTGGGTTCGGCCTATAGGGATCCTCTGCCTACTCCCTGTTTAGCTCATTCCCTTTGTCAGCTCCTTATCGGGATATTATTACCTAGGTTCGTAAAGTTTGAATGGATAGCGGAGTGTAAGTTGTAAGTAGTTACATGGAACAGTGCCTTGCCAATATCATATCATATCATTATGGAGATTCGTAATTCGTAACATGAATTACCTATGATCTTGTTCGTGGATTTGAAGCTATCTTCAAAAGGAGATGGGAAGCATGATAATGAAAGTTTATGGCATCACATGCAATTGGGTCCCTTCCTTAATCACAATGAATCTTAGTGTAGAACAACAAAATGTGGTCTCTAAGTCTCCATACTATCACAGCCATATATCAGAATCAAAGCTTTTCTAAGCTCACCCAGCACTTTCAAGGCATCTATACCTCTCGATTCGAGGTATAGAATAGTCATCGACTCGTAGGAAAAGATGCAAAGAAAACGATCGAAACCGAGTTAGGGAATCAACTTCATCCATATCCAAATATCTGTGAGTTTTTGTTGAAGCAAGAATCTAGCGTATATATCTCGATTGTGATAATAATGTACAGAAAAGCTCGACAGAAACAAATGCTCCAACCTACAAACATGGGGGTTCATGTCTGATGTCGGGTCCAGATTTGTCTTCATTAAACTGCCCCTACTGGAAAACAACAATAATTTCCACTCTAATTTTAGGTTAATTAGTCTCAAGAACAGAATAATTGGGATTTGGGTTTGTTTGATGGCATCGTTTTTGATCTAAGAACTAAGCAATCTCTCGGAATTTCATAGCCCGAGAAAAAGCTGCTGGATTTGCCTGCAAAAGCGAGTAACTTTCATTGTGATGTTCTTCTTTTCCCTTTGAATTTTGTTGGAAAGAGCTGAAAAGTCCGCCATTGATGGAGCTTGCTGCAGCTTTTTCGTTTGGATCATCCAGTTTCATTGTCTTTGGAATCAAGAAACAGGGTTGTTCATAATTGCTCTGTTTCACACTTCTCTCATCTCTTAACCGTTTCCCCAAAACAGAGGAATTTGTTAACGAACTTTCACTGTTGGGATTAACTACCGTCCAAGAAGGCGGCGCTGTGTACCCCCAGTACGGTGGTGCAGGGTAATACGTCACTGGATACACCGGCGGGGTGAATGGCGGCGGAGACATTGAATAATAAGGCCATGGAAAAGGGACAATCTTTTTCACTACTGATTGCTGTGAAGTGATTTTACTTCCTTTCTCCGACGAATTGGAGGCTGTAATTGACTGGTCATCTCCATTTTCTGTACCAACGACAAACCCATTTGAAGAATCTGAGCCAAAAGTGAGAAAGGATCCATTTCCGCCGTCGGGAATTAATAACTGATGGAAATGTGAAGATGATGAGGTTTTGTTCTTCCGTCGGCCGGCGCCGACGGGAACGTTTCTCATTGTCCCGCCGGCCGTCCAGTATCTTTGGCAATTCTTGCAAAAATGACGAGGTTGGTTGACATTGTAGTTGTTGTAGTAACAGAATTTGGTGTCCGTGCTGTTACATCGAGGACAAGGGAGGATTTTGTCTGGTTTTTTTAAGGTTTTATTGTCAGGGGACATGCTTGTATCGCTCTCTTCTTCCTTTTTTGCAGCTTTTGGTGATGAAATTTCTCTTTCTACTGATGGGTTTTCACTGATTACCGATGTCGTTTGCTCTGTGCTCTGTTTTTCACTGCCATTCCCCTGTTCTTCACATGAAGTTTCCTGCAGAAGAACATTCAAATTTAACGTCTTAAAACAGAGTAGTATCAGACGAAACTCGGTTCAATCTTTGAACTTCATTATCCAAGAATCAAATCCTGTTCTTGCTTAGAGAATGATGAACAAGCAACTAAAAATGATTAAATCGGAAAGAAAAACGAAAACCCAGAACGAAAAAGCTCCATTTTTGGATTCTGAAACGCCGAGAAAAACAGAGACTCAATTAACAGACACTCTGAAACGAAACGAATTGCAGAAGAACTCCAACCTTCTGGGAATCATTAAGAACAGTAGCTGCTGAAGAAGCAAATTTGGATTCAGAATCATGATCGACATGGTTGAATGGCAAAGAAATCGTCTTCCCAAATAGCTTGATTGTTGGGTCTCTGACTTCGACTTCAGCCATTTTCGTTCTCGGATTTAAACGAACAAACAAACCAACAAAACCAGAGAATCTGTTCTTCAAATCTCTTTGTTTTTCAATGTTGAATCGAAGTGTTCTTCCTGATCTTTCCTGTTATTTTGGTGATCTACGGAGAGAAAATTGAGGCATACAGAGAGGATATAGAGAGGGGGGGTGTGAAATGGAGAAGGTGGGCGGTTCCACGTCAGCAATGGTAGAAACGTTATGAACCACAATTTCATGTGGCCATATAGATCTTTATTGTGCTGTTAGATTCCCCACATTGGTTAAAAAGATAGTGTTGTGCTGTTTCATCCTTTTTATTCCATGTCAGCATCGCCACGTCACTCCTTGCCAATTAATTTTTTTTATTTACTTTATTTATACTTGCATTAAATTAAATTCTAACGTGAAAGTCAACCAATTCAACTAATTTAACTATGACTCTCTTAAGAAATCGAAATACCTCGTCATCTAATTAGTGATGTGCATAAGTGGATTAACGAGATTTTTACTGTCCTTGTCTACTATCGAATGAAATCATAACCAAGGGAACGGGCTTGATAGAATCAACAGGAAAAGAAGACCGTGTTGAGCTTGACTCTAGTTTGACTTTGTAAAATGACTTGAGAGGTGTAGGATAAGTGGAAGTAGGAAGATGAAAGTAAAATATCATTACTTTTAACGTTATTTTACTTATTTCGTGAATCGGAAGCGGAGCACTGCCCCTCCTTTTGGTCTCAAAGCATATTTCGGTGGTCGATCCAAACGGTAAACAATATCAGGTGGGGAGTTTGGCTAGGGGACGCATTTAATTTAAATCAATTGCTTTGTGTGGAAAAGCCATTAACTTTTGTGGGGTTTAATGCTTCAAAGTGCAATTGGACACTTTTCTACTCCAAATTTACCCATATGTTAAAAACAATTATTTTCTAAATAAAATAAATAATTTATTACCCACGTGTCCCCTTGGGATTGGCTGTCATTCTTGACATTTTTTTAAAAATTTTTTTTAGAAAAATATCTCAATGCATAATTGATAATGGATCATTTTCCAAGAGTAAGAGAAAAATAACGGAAAAATCTTTAGCCATATTTGAAACTAATAGATATTTTTTCTCGCATAATTTCGAAATTCAATTATTATGGGTTGTTAGTGTAACATTTTTTTTCTATTAAATAAAGTATTTACACACACATGTATATATATACATATATATATATGTACAAAATCGTCCACTTTTTCGGTCATTCTGGACACAATTTTCAAATATTGGATCTTCCGTTATTTAAATCGTGTATCTCGAACTTAAACTCACTCTCTTAATGTTTCTCAAGGATAATTGTTATGTAGTAAATTAGACCACAATAACGTAACCCCTAAACCCTAAACCTTAAAGAAACTAAGTGGATCAAAATGAATCAAACTGAACGAGAACTGAGCAACCAAGTAAAGAGAGAAGAAAAAGGACTTTTGGGTTGAAACCCAAGTCCATGGTTAGCTACTTGTTAGGCTCGTGCCCACTATCTCCTTGGTCAATGTCATCTCGAGCCAGCTCAAATTCGATCATTTTTTATCGTAACCCTAATCACGTCTCTCATGCTAACATAAGCATAAAAGGTTATACGACAACATCAATGTGCATGTTTTTTTAATCGATTCGAAGTTACCGTAATTAGAATGAAAATGAAATTAAAAGTTATATAAATAAAGTTGGTCCTATTTTATTGTGACTTAAAAAAGAGAACAAAGGAATAAGTTACAGGGAGTTTGGGCGTCGAGTTTTTGGGCGAGTACTCGGCTCCGGGCTTGCTTAGCTGTACGAGCTCCCCACTTGTAAAATAAACACGTGGCTGAGGGCCCACCACGGTGCCTCTCATAGCTAGCACTCTCTTAATAACTGTCTCCTTCCACATCAGCACAGTCTCCACAAGAAAGATACACGAAAAGCCTCATCTAAACGCATCCCACCCGTCCATCTACACTACAAAAAGATTAATGGACACGTGTCGGTAGGTGAAGGAGCATATCTGCCTTTTTAAAATATCTTCTTCTAGTGGCTCTCATTGGTCCAATTAGGAGGCATATCTTTCTTTGGTCACGGACACGTGTCAGTTTGAACAAGTCAGGACAATTAGGAGGCATATCCAATCATCTTTTTTTTATTTTTTTTTCTTTTAAAAAACTGCCCCTGTTTCTCCGTGGACTTTTCCGGAAGCCCCCCAAAAGTTTCGTTTTCACAATTAGACCCCTATATTTTCTCCATGGAAACTTATTATTATTATTATTATTATTATTTAATTTAACGTACTGAGCTACATAGCTACATCTTGCGTATGAAGCATAAGTATGGGTGGAGAGAGCAATAGCTTGACTTGTTACGTATAGTCGTCAACTTCACAGTTTTAAAACGCATAAGAGCGATTTCACATCCTCCCCTCTCCAATTGATATACAATCTCGCAATCCATCTCTTTGGAGGCCCAGCATCGTCTTTAGCACATTGATCTCACAATTCACCTTCCTTGGGAGCCCAATGTCCTTGTTGGCACACTGTCTGCGGAATCTCACAATTCATCCTCTTGGAGCTCCAGCGTCTTCTCTGCCACATCGATCTCACAATCCACCCCCTTGGGAGCCTAGCATACTCGCTGGCACACTGTCAAGTGTGTGACTCTGATATCATTTGTAACAACTTAAGCTCACCGCTAGCAAATATGGTCTATTTTGGTCTATTACATATCGTCGTCAACCTCACAGCTTTAATATGCGTTTACTAGGAAGAGGTTCCCACACCCTTATAAGAAATGCTTCATTTTCCTCTCCAATGGAAGCGGGAAGCAGGATCTATGTATGAGATGGATGGAATTAAGGATAAATCAAATAAAAATATAGAGAGTAGTTCGACTTAGTAATGAAATCGAAAATATTTGTGGTATCCAATTGGATTAGGGTATGGAAACATCTAGACATTTTTTTTTTTGTATGAAAACAAGAAAAAAGAAAAAAGAAAAGTAATCCATGTATCCAAATTTTTCTAACAACTAATGATTCAATATTCTTTGGTAGAGGGAGAGTTCCCACTTTCTTTTAAACCCACTTTCGAGCATTTTTGTTTTTCTTTTAATCATTCCATTTTTTTTTAAATATAATATTTTAGTATAAAAAAAAAAAAAAAGCTTTGTTTAAAAATTTTGAGAATTAATTGGATGGGATAATTTGACCTAAAACATGTATCTTCGAGAATAAAATTTGTACGAGGTCACCCAACCACATATTAACCACCCAACCACATATTAACCATCTCTCATTCAGATATGGTCTCAACTAATTCATGTATCCCTATATGAATCGCTCTCGTTCAGATGTAGTCTCAGTTCATTCATGTACTCTTCCTTCAGTTCATTCATGTACTCTTCCTTCATATTAGTTATAATCGTATTATGATTTGAATATAAAGTTTTTTTTTTCTTTTTTTCAATAAAGAAAAAAAAAAAAGAGAAGATTTCCATTCATAATCCATTACAAGGTTGACCAATTCTGAGTTTCAAATTTGTTCATCATAATTGTCCAGAATGTTCATCTTCATCATCATCTTCTTCTTCTTCTTCCCATTCAAAACAGCTCACCATTGATGTTTTTTTATTTGACTTGTTCTTCCTCATTCTCCACTTCCATGGTGGATCAGACAAGACCCATTACCTTTTTTCCTTTCCAATTTGCCTCTCTTTCCATGTTGCCTTTTCATTCTTCAATCTCTTTCCAAACCCACCTTCAAAATAAGTCATGAATCACGACAATTTCCTCATCATTTCAGATGTAATTCCTTATCTTCAACTGCCCAACATTGTCAACCATATTGTTCTCTAGTTTAGAGATCTAACAAGCAGATTTAAAAGTTGGGTAATCTTCCACAACAATAATGTCTGTAGTGCCTTTCTTCGTATCTTCACTTCAATGAAATATTTTTATGGAGTACGTGGAATCCCGTGTGAATCAACAAGCACCACCTTGTAAAGCTATATACTCATGAATGACTGATAGTGGAGTAGTAACGTGAGGAAAGAGTGACAAAAACCCATTGAAGAATAAAATAAAACATGAAACCGTAAGCTTGCAAGCAGTAGAAAAAGATCATGATTCTGACCGCGTGCCTGTTGAAGAATGAGCCGACAACTCATAGAGAGTGGCTTGATCAACAGAACTTAACAAAGCTGTAGCGAAAGCAAGTCCTCGTAGAGCAATTGTCACACGAGATTTAATTATGCTTCAACACGAGTATGCTTCCCAAGCTGCAAACCAGGTATATGTATGTATATGAGTGATTCATAACTGATGTAAATTTTTAGAACAGATGATATTTTATTTTAATTAATGGCAGAAGGAGCAGCCACTGCAAGAGATGTTGAATGGCAGAAGGGCTTTGCAGTACAGTGACAATTCAACTTCTGAAGCTAATTTATCCACATCAAAGTAGAGGAGAACAAGTTGATGTTGGAAATCTATATCAATTGGAGCAGGAAATGAAGCAATCTTTATAAGAGTACGTAAACCTCTCCCTTGCAAATGCATTTTAAAACAATTCAAAAGGGAAAGCCTAGTACGGACAATATATGTGGACATGGGCAATTACCATCCGAACTTAATTCAATCATGTCTGTTTAGTGAGTTGTTCTACTGAATTGACTCACAATATAATTCCAGAATTGTTAAAAGTATCAAAGATCTTTGTTCTAATCTGAGGGAATCATTTGAAAAGTGCATGATTACACACAATCAGAGACAGAGCAAAGAGAAGAAAATATATATATATATATATGAACTATAAGTATTTCACTGTACATAAGAATGATCAGAATCAATTGAAGGAGTTTGCAGAGGATCCTGATTTCCCATAGGATTATCAAAAGAAAAACTCACCCAAATCTCCCTTTCTCCCATTCTCTCAGTCCCTTCGTTTTCAACCCTCTTCCCTTCATCTTCATCAACTGGCATCTCATATCTACAAACAGGGCACGACCCATGTAACTCCAGCCACTTCTCAATGCAATCGCCATGGAATTTATGGTTACAGGGCATTTCTTTAGCAAGCCCCCCGACTTCGATCTCATCCAAGCAAATCACGCACTGGGTTTGTTCAGAGACATGAACAGAGGGCATGGCTATGATCGAAGCTTTGGAAGCTGGGGGCTGGCTGTTCTTAGGAGTGGATTGGATCATTATCAATTGATGGAGAAAAGGATTGAAGAAGATGAACCGGTCTGGTAAAGTGGGGTTTGTTTCGATCCCTTGATTTGGGGATTGAGGGGCGGTTGTATGGATCATAGTGGCGAAACCTAGAAAATGGGGTGCCAGTAGAGACACGTCTGTGTTGAGAATTAGTGTTTCGAGGGCTGAAGAAAGCTCGGAGGGGTCTGGTTCGGAAGGCATTGATGGGAAATCGGAGGGGAATTGAAGGGATTACAGAATGGGTGAGTGGAGGCAGAAGAGGGTATTAAGAGGAGGGGTTGAAGAAGAAAGAAGAAGGTTGAAGAAGGATCTGGAATTTGTTGGAGTCAGATGTGTTCAAGATTGTTGACATTGATTAATTAATTAATAGAATATCATGTATTAATAAATAATGAATATATCTCCTTACCGAGAGACTAAAAGCAAAGCTACCAAAGTATATGATCCAATATCATACTATTGTCATTATAAAGGGTTGTATTTTTTAATATGGTATTACAGTTATGCCCTTAACTCAGTCACGTTGGAGGAGTATTTATATTAGAGGTCAGATCTAGTAGGGATCGTACATGGACGGTAGTTGGAGTTGGTTGCTCTCTTAGGGTTCCCTCATCTGGGATCACTGGGGAAGAGGATCAAGTTGGCTCTTGCAAACAACTTGATGCACTATCTCCCTTCAATCCTTCGAGCGAAATGCGGCAAAAGGAAGGAAAATCCATGGACTGACCCCATCGTCTCCACCCTGCAGGAACTACAAGATCACCCCACGGACGCCTTCGATATCCAAGGGTCGCAGACCGACCATAGAACCCTGTTCAATAAGTGGAACGCATTAGCTGTCTGCTATCCGGTTGGGTAGTAAGGGTTGGAGAAGGGCAATCACTCATTCTTAAAACTAGCATTTTTAAGATCAAAGAGGCGGACGGAAAAGGGGAAAAGCTCTCCGTTTCTGGTTCTCCTGTAGCTAGATTCTCGGGAACCACAAGAATTCTACTTTTTAAATATCTAAATCTTTTTCTTAAAGATGGTATTATTCAGCTCGATGGCATGCCTGGTCTGATGTCAAAGGCATCTTCACTCTTTGGGTTCCAGTCAAAGCCATTTAACTTCCCCACCTTGGAAAGTAAGAGTGAACTGCACATGCATTAGCTCCTAATCTGTATGATAATCAATTGATTTTATACTTGGGCATAATCTGATACATACTGTTCTGGGTAGAGGTAGAGCATACATCTATTATACCAAATACTGCAGGCAGATGGATTTTGTATGATAATCAATAATAGATATGTTCAGAATTAAGGCAAGTTGTAAATGTAATTGCACAAACATCATTGAAAATGAATTGTGATGAAGCAACGATTTGGTAAGAATTTAATTGATTGCCTATTGTTACTATATACCACTGTACATGCTACAACTCTCATTCTAACACGACACTCTCGGTCACTTGAAATGTACAAAATTTCAAGCAACTCTTTAATTCATAGGCTTCTCTACACAAACATCTAATTACACAGCAATTGTTAAGAGGGTGTAAAATTTCTCATGTTACCTCTTTCTCTTTCAGGGGGGATCGACCCTTGTATCGTTGTTTAATATGTACTAGCTCGACCGTTAGAATAGTACCTCTTAGTTATCAGAACCACAGCATCTAATACCATTTCCTTCCTGAAGTTTCTGCCATAAACAGAGCATCTCCCGAGGTCCCTGGTAATGAGCAACCACATAATCATCCTTACAACCTTCAATGTGAATTCTGTCGTCCTTCTCGTACTGAACTTTGAGGCCGTCTTTCTTCATGTTTTCTATCCATATTCCCATGGCTACATCTTCTAATTTAAACATCTGAAGAAATGACATCCTGTTTTTAGTTTTTCCTTTATGGAATAATACCTTTTTCGATCGAAGAAATAACAGATACCTTTAAGCGGCCCTCTTTGTAGTTTTTGGATATGGTCTTAGCTATGTCATTAGACACTACATACCCAGGACCATGTGCCCATGTTGGATAATTATCTTCGGGCCATGCCTACATTGGAGCAATCAATGAAAATAAGATGGTAGAAAATAAAGAGGGGCCGACTAATATTAGATAAATCGAGAACGCGGTATACAGGCTGTTGAACACAATTGTTTGTGGAAAACACTCGTACTTTTTATTACCAATCGAGAAGTTATTACAAGACATTTTGAAGAAACTATTGAACCCTCTCCCTAATAAAGTAGGGTGAAAGGACAATTTATTCCCAACATAGATCTAAGTCTTTTTCTTAAAATATGTAAAGATACTTAAATCATGTTCCTAAAAATAAATATATAATGGGTTTATACAATTATTGGACTTCACCCTATTGAGCTACTGATTATATTTTAACTCACGCAAATGATGAGCAAGCTTGTTAAAAAATGTGAATAATATTCGGAAAAACTCTTTTTTAACAGAAATGTCGGTTAAATTCGAAGCAGACAAGCTCAAACATGGGGAACAAATGCTTGCATGTTAGCGTTCCTTTCAGGGCAGTCTTTTTTTCTTTCTTTTCTTTTTGCTTTCAGTAATGCAAAAAAGGTTAGTTAAGACCCATAAGAGTGAAAAAAGAAAAGAAAAAAAAAAGTGAAGTGAATTTTTAGTCTTGGGTTATCACGCAATGTTAGATCCTTTCCCCATACAAGCAAAATTGGATTTGGAAAATTACCTCCATGCTAATATACCACTTGCTCTCAGGGTCTCTGTGAGGTTGAGAATCTGAGTTGATAAGTCCATAAAGCAATCCACTTTGTGCATCAATCCTTTTTAGAGAAGCAAGAACTTCATCCACTCGAACAAAGGCATCATCATCTGTCTTCATGATATACTTCGCTGAAGCAATCTCTGCCTGTCAAAGCAGCGAGATTGTTATCTTGAATCATATGATAAATTCACATCATTTAGTGAAAGAACGGATCTTTACCCCGAAGATGCAGATACCCAACGTTTTCCAGGTAATAACGCTGTAATAGTCAACAAAAGGCATCATCTGTATGTCACCATATGTTCGGGCCTCATCCCACAGTTCCTCATTGACTATTTGGTTCTTATGCTGCAAATGAAGCAAACTGATTTTAAGCCACTTAAAACTGTATTCTTTATGAATTCACACTTTTCTTATGAACAGCTGATGAATCATTCCAATTCAAGTACCCAACCAATAGATTTTTAAAAATAGAGTAGCAGGCTTCTCGAGCAGCTCACTCAACTTCACTTGAAAACATTATGAGCAGACTTAGAAGTGGCCTCAAGATAAATTTGGGAAATAAATTGTGGTTCATGTGACGAACAGCTAAAACTTAGAATCTTATGAAACCAAGTCCTGATTGTATGGGATTCTTTTCGATCAAAGAAGAGTACATGCGAAGCTCACCAACCCAACAAAGAAGCGAACTGCAACAGACCCTGACTGTACTGCAGGATACTGCATCCAGGTTCTCCGAATGGCCATCCGATATTTAAAATTGTTTGCTGTGGAGAAAACACCAATGAAAAGATCCAATGGTTTTGCCGGTGAGAGGGGTGAAGATTTTAATGCTTCTATGTTAACAATATGATCAGAATCCTCGGATGTGGGCAAACCACTAGCCAGGACAGAAATTAATTTCAAGTCTCCTGAAATCTTCACTTCACTGACCAGCCATGGCTCCAAAGTCTAAATAAGAGGCAAGCCAAAACAGCATTAGATTGATTGTTCAGAGATCAATGTAAAGATAACGAATATAAGAATGAGTGATAATACTTCGCGGTAAGCAAAAGAAGTAACATGCTTTCCATCAACTGTCATCTGGATTCCATCTACTCCCACTCTAAGTGTAGCAGCAAATGGTTGACCAAGTTTGAAGGGGAAGTACGGTCTTGTTTTAGCTCCTTGCACCATAGATTTTGATTTGTTGAAATTCTTGTTCGAACCAGAAAGGCGAGTTTCGACATTGCCCACTATCTTGTTGCATTTCTCCAATTCATCCACTAGGATATAAAACCAACAACATTAATTTCAAAGTGAAAGGAAACAATGCTTGATAAATCAATTACGTGCGCATCGTGCAACTCGAGTCAATGTTCTTTAACATCAGCGAGCCACAAGGTAAGATTGTATGTAATCAAACTTGAATAGCTTTAAAATAGAAGCAACACATTTCAAGACTCCATATTTTTAAAACATAATCTTGACTAAAATAGTTATTTTACGTAGTGAATGCATGAAATTATTCAAAAGAAATATGATACACGTTTATACCTTTTCCATTTTCATCAGAATCAGGGGATGGACATCGCTCCTCATCTCCCCAATCATGAGAAACTGTCCAGGTGTTCTGAACAATTACAGGATCCTCAGTTAACTTATCCCCCAAAAGCCGAACATTATAATGCAAAATGAGGGGTGGATCAGGCTCCCCAGGCAGTGGTTCCCCGGTTAAGTCAATTCGAAAATTTCCAAGAAGTCCATCTGGAATGCCGATGACTGTGATTGAAGAACCCTGAGTCAGACCACATGGCATTCTCAGCTTATGACCATTGTGGTCAAGCTTTGTTGCATTCATTTTGGTTAGAAAATGAGGGCATTGCTTCTCTTTCACACGTGCACTTCCGTTTGTATAACCAAGCCTTTCCTTTTCAATCGAAGCCTTGAGAATATCCCATACACCCCCAGCTTCCTTAATGGCCTCAACGGAATTAGGCAAACCTCGTGTATGATTAATTATGGTTTTTAAATGGTTCCAAGTCTGAAGAGCTTGATTCTCTCCATCAGTAAAGTTCCCCGGAGTGAACAGACTGGATATTATAGAGTCAGCAGAAATCACTTGATATGCAATTTCAGGATTTTGTACTGCAGTTGGAACTGCAGGATTGAGCCACTGAAGAGGATCAACGGAATTGTACAAGGGCGTTGCATAATAATTTTGCCGAGTTGAACTTCTTGAGATAACATAAACCATCAACAACAGCATAGACAAGGACGCAACCAGAACCCGGCCATAATTTTTCTTCATTCTGGCAATTAAACAATTGCCTAATAACCAATAGCTCTAATCCCAAGCCACCATTATTAAGCAATAACAAAATAAACCCCCAGCCGCTGGAAATCTTGCTCCTCGAGATTAATTCTGAAAGCATATTTACACGAAACAATTGATAACAAAGAACAGAAATCTCTCGGAACAAGTGGTAGATATAAATTAAATGAGACCTTCGACATGCATTAATTGCAAGATATCGCAAATCCTATTGCTACTTAATGCACAAGATAGTAGGCCAGCTACTTACGACAGATAGTTAATAAGTTTCAGAACTTAATTCTAACATCAATAATCCGACCTTACATGCCGCGTAAATCGCAAAAAACACTTTCTCAAAAAAAAAAATTACAAAACTCAAACAAAAATTATTAACAGTACCAGAAAACACAAGGAGAAGCAAAATAAAAGGAACACTAAACAAAAACAACAAAAAATTCATCCGCACTTCATTAGATACAATTTCTCCAACTTCAAACAAGTACAAAACAAACAGCAAAACAATACTCGATCTCCTTCAACTAGCAAATCATCAGAATCTCACACAGAAACCTCAAACAAAATTCCGGCGACGGAAATCACAAAGAGATCCAAAGACATTGTGTAGGCGTTCCATAGAACTAGTCAGAACATCAATAGTCCATCGAAGAAGAACATATACAGTAAAAGTGGAGATGGAAAGCAAATTTACCTCGAAAATGTGAAGAGGAACTTCCGCCGGAGAGAAATGCAGAGAAAATGTAGTTAAGGCGGCAAAAAAATTGAGAAGTTGGAAGACGGTGGAAGAAGATGAAGAAGAAGAAGAATAAAGAGAGAAAGAGAGAGAGAGAGTAATAGATCGCTGTCGTTTCAAGCTTGGGGTCGACGTCAAAGCAAAAGACAGGAAATAAAAAATAGAAAAAAATAGAAAAAAAATAGAGAATAAGAGAGAATAATATATTAAATAAATCCCAGATCTTCAAACTTCAAATTTGATTTTAATTTTAATTTTCAACATTAGAATAGTTGTTGTTACATTAATTAAAAAAAAAAAAAAACACGACACCGTTTAATCTATAATTTCAAAAGAGAAAAAGCGACGAACTATTTTCCGGGTTACCCGGTCGGTGGCTTATCCCTCCGCGACAAACCAATAGCGTAAAGCCATCTTTACACATAATCAAATTCGCTGTTTGACGTGGCGGATTTTGATTGGACTGTTCAGAAGGAAGGTCCTGTCCTTGTCGTCCTCGATTTTTAGATACTTTTCTTTTTCTTTTTTTTTGCTTTTTACGAAGTCTTATCTTCATGTCTTCCCTTTTAGTTTACACCCTTGGGGACGTCAGTTGAATTTTTCCAATTTCACCTAATATCTCAACAACCACCCAAAACGGTGTCGTTTCTAATTTCTATTTATTTTCTTTTTTATACTTATTTGACCTATAATTGGTTGGGTGTGAATGATTGTAGAGTATTAATTTTGTTTACCAATGGAATTCAATTTCTATCCTATTTATAATTATAACCGAACCAAAATATCAGTTTTTGGTGATCTACGGGCGACCGGCAAAAGAAATACATAAAACAAACCAATTGATGGAATTGTTCGAGGAGGTCAGTAGGATGTGGCTTACGGTTTTAAAATGTTAGATGTATGAAAGAGAAACTTAAAAGTACTTTGATTAAGAGGCAATCAATATTGGATGAATGCTCGCACTCGACATTCAACTGATATTAAGCAATAGTCACATTATCACGACATAAAAAAAGGAATTCTATTGAGCTTGATTTATAGTAAGAATTTCTCATATCTAATGATTGAACAACCGAGAGGAGTTTATTCATGAGACTTTGTTGACATTTCTAATGAATTATGAGTTCAATACATTTTATTTAGCAGAAATACGAGTATTCCTTACTCATTATCAAACAATCACTTACTCACAAACCTCGTGTGTGGCTAATGGTTTGAATTCTCCATCTTATGGAACTTTTCCCTCCGCTCAACCCTAGTTCCAGAGATATTTTAATGATAGGTTCTATAGGAACGGGACAATCACTGTATTGATTATCAATGATACGCTGACTGATGGATATATGGGGGAGGTCCAAACTTCAAACGAATCTTGTTCTGAGATCTTCATGGCTATACAAACATAAAGGAGCATGGCCATTGCAGAAGAAATGTCAACTGTAACAATGGCTTATGATTTCAACATATTCTATTACCAGAAATCACAACAGGAGCATTGCCCGTCTTCAAAGCGATGGAATCGTTGAACGTCCCTAATGACGATCTGCCTCCCGAAAATCAGAGATATAAGCTTTGCAGCATTGTGACAGTCTCCACAAATACGGAGGTTCTTGACTACCCTTATAGTTGTACCGGGAGGTGTATTTAGGAGCCCAAAAGCCATGGCTAGCTTTTCGCTGTGATATCTCAGGACAAGCTCTTTCGCTTCCTCTTCCATATCAGCATGATATACTAAAGAAGTATCCGGTACATATCCCGCTAACTTTATTTCCTTGATTAACTCGTCGAGCGCTCGTCGCAGCTCGACTGAAATGGAGTGAACTCCATCTCCAGAGAAGAACTCGTGTACTACATTGTTTACCTCCACAGAACTACACCCAGGAACCTTCACCACCCCTCTATCTTTCATCAATTTCCTCAGACGGTTCACGTCCTCCCATCTTCCTAATCGAGCACACAAGTTCGATAATATGACATAGTCGCCTCCATGGGAATCATCTAATTCAAAAATCCGTTCAATGACTCGCTTTGCCAAGTCGACATTACCGTGGTTGCTGCAAGCAGATAACAGGGTGCGCCAGAGAATAGGTGTCGGCTTAATTGCCAATTCATCTATGAACTTGTAAGCCTCGTCTAGTCGACCTGTTCGACCAAGCAAATCGACCATACATCCATAATGCTTGATCCCTGGAGTTATTCCATGGTTTTTATACATGCTATAGAAATAACCTGTACCTTCATCTACTAGTCCAGCATGACTGCAAGCATACAAAAGTCCCAAAAACGTAATCTCATCAGGTCGAACTCCTGCTTTCTTCATCTCTTCGAACATCGAGATGGCTTTCAAGCCATCCCCATGAGTTGCAAATGCAACTATCATTGCAGACCAAGCTTGTGTGTCTCTCACACGCATTCCCTCGAAGATCGAAATGGCATCAACTATACTACCGCATTTCGCATACATATCTATAAGTGCAGTGTTCACCTTCACAAATTTATCAAATCCTTTCTTCTTAACATATTCATGAATCCACCTTCCAAGATCTAGTGCTCCCAACAGAGCACATGACATAATTATACTAAGCATTGTAACATCAGTAGGCTCAAGATTGCTAGCTTGCAATTCTCTAAACAATGACAAAGCCTCATTCGGCTGACTACTTCGAGCATAACCCGTAATAATGGCATTATAGCTAACAATACATGGCTCCTCCATTCCATCAAAAACTCCCCGTGCTGCATTCATGTCATTGCACGCCGCATACATATTTATAAGGGTTGGGCATATGTAAATATTGTGACCAAATCCTAGTTTAATAGCAAAGCAATGCAACTGCCTGCCTTCTTCCAAGGCCTTGGAACCAGCACACGCCTTGAGAAGGGACGAGAATGTGTAGTCATCAGGAAGCAATCCAGAGAACAGGACTTGAGCAAAAAGAGAGAATATAAGATATGGAGAATTAGAGCGAGCATAACCACGAGCCATTATGTTAAACAGTACAATATCCTTGTCAAGCATTTTATCGAACAGGTGGTGGGCATGGTCCATGGACGAAGTGGTGGGGCTACGCGTGCAGAAATTAATGAGCTTTGTGAGAACAGAGATGTCATTGTGAAGATTTGTTTTGATGGTATAAGCTTGAATTTGCTTGAGCTCCCTCAGAGATGTACATTTGGAGAAAAGAGAAAGTGGGTGGGGTTGATTTATGGACTCATTCTTGGGTTTTGAGAGAGCAAATTGGCTTGTTGGAATACACGAGATTGCCATTTGAATACTCAATTCTAGGAACGTAAATTATCTCAACTTCAAAACAACTTGCATAAAATTCCCGCCGGAGTACTGAAATTAGTTGAAATTCAACCCAGAAATCAAAGAGCAAGAACAGGATGAAGCTGGATACTGCACTGAATCGTGCTTCCAGTATCCAATTCGCCGTCAAGCAAGGTCAGAGAGACAGAAACAATTTACCTTGAAAATGCATAAAGGATTGTTGTTGCAAGAAGAAAGTGACGCCGGCAAGCGCCCACTTTCCGGAAATGGATAGAGAAAACCTCATCTTTAGGAAAGAAGCAAAGTCCTCTATCTGAAATTCTACGATCCTCGTTTTTATTTTATTTTATTTTATTTTATCTTTTTTTAAATAAATAAATAATTGTCATTTTAACCTAATTACAAAATTACCTTTCATTAAGAAAAACCTCAAATAAATAAAATAAAATAATTTACTTTTTACCACAATTATATTTTCCATTCATTTTTTCTTTTTCCCTTTCAGTTTCATCTTTAAAAAAATATAAATAATTTAATGATCGAAATTACCTTTCATTAAGAAAAACCTCAAATAAATAAAATAAAATAATTTACTTTTTACCACAATTATATTTTCCATTCATTTTTTCTTTTTCCCTTTCAGTTTCATCTTTAAAAAAATATAAATAATTTAATGATCGAAATTACCTTTCATTAAGAAAAACCTCAAATAAATAAAATAAAATAATTTACTTTTTACCACAATTATATTTTCCATTCATTTTTTCTTTTTCCCTTTCAGTTTCATCTTTAAAAAAATATAAATAATTTAATGATCGAAATTACCTTTCATTAAGAAAAACCTCAAATAAATAAAATAAAATAATTTACTTTTTACCACAATTATATTTTCCATTCATTTTTTCTTTTTCCCTTTCAGTTTCATCTTTAAAAAAATATAAATAATTTAATGATCGAAATTGATTTTAAAAGGTAAATTACATTAATTTCTTTAATTACATAATATAGCTAAGTTGATTTTTCTCAAATTTGATTCTTTGTTCGATATTTGAGGATTCTATTGGCATGGCTCTGATACCATGTTAGAAATCACGACTCTCCTGTCCACTTTGAGGATAAGCTCTCATGGCTTTGCTTTGGGCTTCCCAAAAGGCCTCATACCAATGGAGATAGTATTCCTCATTTATAAACCCATGATCTTCCACTAAATTAACCAATGTGGGACACTCCCAATCCCAATAATCCTCAACAGTGCTGTGAACAGAATCGTCGTCTTTGGGTCTATTATCGTGACTATAATTTCCTCTGCTCTATTGCTTTAAATGTAATCCGTCTGTCTTCACTCTTGGCTCTCTTTTGGAGACGCAGATCTTAGGGTTTCATTATTGGCATTAGTCTTTAATATAGTTTTCTTAGTATATTCTTTATTTACTCTTATTTTTTGTCTTGAAGCTTCACTTACTCCTCGTAATCTCTTTATTAATCAGTTAAAATATGTTTAAGTTATTCTTACTCGTGCTCATTTGTTCGATAGCAAATCAATCCGCACTCCATGGTTGTTTCTCAACACTTGATTGTTGATGGTTCTCCTTTCTCTGATCCTACTTTCTATCGATCTATTGTTAGCACCCTTCAGTACTTGACCATTACGGGTTTAGATATTGCCAATGCTATCAATTCTGTCAATCAATTATTGCATATCCCTACTGTTTCTGTCAAACATATGCTTCGTTATGTTAAGGTTCCTATTCCACAACAACTCTTACTCTTGTGTGACAACAAAAGTGCTATTTCTTTTTTTTTTTTAGCTTTAATTATGTTTCTCACAAGCGACATGTTGAATTAGATTATCATTTCCTTTGAAAACTTATTGTCGCTGGCAAGCGTTGCACACAATATGTATCTTCCCATCTCTATGTTGCTGACATCTTTACAATAAGTGTTTCTTGACATCTTTTAACATTTTTCAAATCCAAGCTTCACTTTTCACGGTGTTAGTATATTTAGCCTTATATTATGGTTTATAGCAACTATCATATTTGACTTTTATTATAGACAAATATCTTATATAAATGTTCTATCCATTTTCATTTTCTTTTTCTTTGTAATTTATTTAATTCTGATTATAAATAGAGAATTTTCACCCTGAACACACATCTGTTAGGAACATAAAACAAAATGCAAGAAATAACATAAACATAAGACCAGAGTTCCTAAAATTTGGGAAACTCAACGGTAGAGCCACATTGTCCGCTCGGGAAAATTGGGCAATTTATGAAACCAGAGGCGGAAGAATCCACGCACAAGTAAACCTCGTACAGTTGACGGTTGCCGGAATCATCCACGTTGCAGGTGATTCCAGGCCTGTACCCAACTCCTTCTTCTATGGCACTCTTAATCTTATCCAAACTGTAATAACTTCCATCTGGGTTTATTCCTGCTGTTTCCAGAGCTTGCAGGATGTTGGCTTGGCTTTTAAGCTTCAGGCTCGTCTCAAAGTATCCATGTTGGTCGAGCACTGACTCCGCGCATGTCCCATGTTTGTCCCACTCATGCGCCCAGAATTTCGTGCTGTCGCTGCTTGGACACGCTAGTGATGGCCAGTTCCTTTGCATGCTGCTCACCAAATCTGATATCTGCGTCCCATATAAAACATCACTTAAAAAGAATTAAGTTGTAACAGAAAGTCCACCGCGAGTAAATATTGTGTTCTTTAAGCTTTTTCTTTCGTACTTTTCATTAAAATTTTAAAACGAGTCGAGAGGTTTTCACACTATTATTAAGTAATGTTTCGTTTCCTTTCTCCAACAAATGTCGGATCTCACAATCCACGGGCCAGCGTTTTCGCTGACACACAGCTTAGTGTCTAACTCTGATGTTTTAAAACTCGTTTGATAGGAAGAGGTTTCACATCCTTATAAGGAATGCTTCGTTCCCTCTCCAAACGATGTGGTATCTCACAATCATGTTCTTGGGGGCCAGCGTTCTTTCTAGAACACTGACTGGTGTCTGGCTCTGTTACCATTTGTTTAACAGTCCACAGTTAGCAGATATTGTTTTATTTGAACTTTTTCTCGGAGAGGTTTCCACACCCTTATAAATAATGCTTCGCTCCTCTCTTCAACTGATATGAGATCTCACAATCCACCCGCTTAGGGGTCAGCGTCTGTACACTACATGGCGTCAGATTCTGATACTATTTGTAACAGCCTAAGCCCACCACTATTAGTTATCAAGTTCTTTGGACTTTTCCTCAAGGTTTTAAAACGCGTTTGAGAGGTTTCTACACCCTTATAACGAATGCTTTGTTTTCCTCTCCAACCGATGTGGGATCTCACATATAAGTACCTGAGTTCGATCGAAGGGGTTGGATGAGTCGCAATTAGAGGGGTAAGTGCCATCATTGTAATTAGGCCAAAGGCCATGGATTTTGAAGTCAGCAGACGGTTTTCCAGCGCGGGGATAGCAGCAGCTTCTTCCCGTATCACAGTAAGAACCAGGCCACTGCAAAACCAAACGAAACACAAAAATCTCAACAAAACAACACTAAAAATTGAATCTTTCGAACTGGGTTTAGTCTCAAATGACACTTAAAAACTCACACTTTGAACAAAGTAGAAGAAATCAAAGTCTTGGGCGAGGCAGAGAAGCGACAGGCATTGGAAGATGACAAGGTTGATAAGAACAAAGCGAGTGAAGGAACTCATGGCTGATGCGTATTGGTTTGATAAGCTTTGGAGTAAAGGAAAGGGTGTTATATAGAGACGTACATGGAAGGCATCGTTTAGGGATATTATCTGTGGATACAGGAAATGACAGGCCATCTTTTTCGGATCTCTTCTAAATAGGAACGTTCATATTGTCATTTAATAACGTCGGCCAATTTTTATTTTTTATAAACTATTTTTTTAAATTTGTTTTGCTGTGTTTTTCGTGTGTGAATTTAATTATTTTGAGTGCCATTTGGCGGATGGATCTGACTCTTGCATTGACTCTCCAACTTCAAAGTTCACAGTTCACAGTTCACACTATACTTATAATAATAATAATTACTTTATTCAACGAAAATTAGTATTAAGGGTGGAGTCAGAAAATTTATAAAAAAAATAAGATTTTTAAATATATAATATTTTAATATAAATTATTACTCGTGTTAGGAATATGTGTAATTATTAATGTAATTTAGATTAACACTGTAAACACTAAGGGGTGGTGGCGCAGTTGGCTAGCGCGTAGGTCTCATAGCTAAAGAGTTATCCTGAGGTCGAGAGTTCGAACCTCTCTCACCCCATTTATAGATATTATGTTAAAATCTCATTATTGCGATATTAGGATTATATAAAATTTCGTAATTAAATTTGTCTAGTCTGTAAACACCAAGGGGTGGTGGCGCAGTTGGCTAGCGCGTAGGTCTCATAGCTAAAGAGTTATCCGAGGTCGAGAGTTCGAGCCTCTCTCACCCCATTTATAGATATTATGTTAAAATCTCATTATTGCGATATTAGGATTATATAAAATTTCGTAACTAAATTTGTCTAGTCTGTAAACACCAAGGGGTGGTGGCGCAGTTGGCTAGCGCGTAGGTCTCATAGCTAAAGAGTTATCCTGAGGTCGAGAGTTCGAACCTCTCTCACCCCACTATTTTAGATATTTTGACTAAAATCTCGGATAAATGATAAATATTTAATGCATGGCGGGCCAGATGGCGTGGACGATAGGAAGAACCCGGACCCGGCTACTTACGCGCCAATATTACAAGTCCCGTTATCGGATTGTATTTTTCGTTACATCTATATACCTTAGAAGATTTGTTGTTCTTGGCGACGAAGGTCAATTCCCGTTTTGGACGGAACGAAACCAGCCCGATTTCATTGCATTACCACATGTATGTTCTTGGATTATGTCCCAATTTGATCCAGCCCACTTCCATTTGATTAAGTCCCTCCTCATTCTTCCTCCGCTCTTCAGCACTGCTCCGGAACCCCTCCGGTCCGCTGCCCTCTCAGCGCGATCGCTGGGGATTCTAGCTTTCTCATCATTTGCTCCGATTACTACTAGTACGCCTCTTTTGTTTTTAATTCCTGTAGTGTTTAATTATTTGCCACTGTGAGCCAATGAGGTTTGTTTTTGGTGACTTAGGTGTTTGATTTCTGGTTGCGGAGAATGAGCGATCATCTCGCTTTGTATGTGGATCGATTAATTCGGCCGGCGCCCGTTGATTCGGAGCTCAGCCCGATTGAGGTTGTTCCTCTCTTGCCGGTCGCAGGGAACTTGGACGGCGATTCAGTGGGCTTGTCTAATTCGACGTCCAATTCCAATGCTGATGAGAGGGAAGAAAAGAATGAGGGTTTGGATGGAGAGGATGATTCATTGATTCAGACAGCGGAGTGTCGCATTTGTCAGGATGAGGACGTGATTAAGAAGCTCGAAACGCCATGCGCCTGTAGTGGAAGTCTTAAGGTATAAATGATTGATCCCTCGTTTTAGAAATGAAGCATTATAAAACTTTATAGAACCTCTGCTTCGTTCTATATTCAAATAGTTTGGATTTAGGTCTCGTTGCAAATCGCTAATGGTATATACCTTATGGGATTAAGAATAAATAATGGCTGGCTTAGTCGATGGTGATGTGAAAATTTACACGTGTAACAGCCCAAATTCACCGCTAGCAGATATTGCTCTCTTTGGGTTTTCCCTTTCGGGCTTCCTGCTTTTACACTCTTATAAAGAATGCTTCGTTCCCCCTCCAATCGATGTATGATCTCACAATCCACCCCCTCCCGGACCTAGTGTCCTCACTGGCATTCGTTCTCCTCTCCAATCGTTGTGGGATCTCACATTGAAATGTATATGCGAAAGTGAACGCCATAATTGTGAGGAATATTTTTCTTAGGAATGTTCTACGGTATGCTATAAGGCCGTTTACATTTCTCTTGTTTCGGTTATCTCAAATGCATCTAATGAGGCATTTACTGCTTGTGTTGCATTATGATTTAGATGAGATGTTAACAACGATTACTTTGCCAGTATGCTCATCGGAAGTGTATACAGCATTGGTGCAATGAAAAAGGGGATATCATTTGTGAGATTTGTCATCAGGTATGTTTACATTCTTGATTTTACTTGGTTATATCAAGTCCTTGGGATCATATATGCATTTGATGTCGATACTATACTAGAGGAGGTACGATTGCGCCCCCTTTTTGGGATAAGGGCAGAATTCTTTGACAAACTTGTTGCTTTGCTGTTGTGAGGGGTGTTTGTATTCATATTTTTCAATGAAAGTGGTTTTTTTTTTGTATATATATACACACGTGCACTCGACATGTTATTTGGCCGCATGGTACTCATTCAATACATCACGGATGAGCCATGACACAATCCGGTGAAAGCATCTTGGATAGAATAAGCTGAAAGAAAACATTTCTTATGTAATGATATTTCCATTGAAAATGAAGTCAAGAAATGTTACAGTTTGACTATTAAAAGATTAAAAAATTAAGATGATGAGCGTTAACGCATATATATGGAACAATTCAACTACTTTGAATGTTATGGTTTTTTTAGAGGTTCAGCTTATCTGATTTTATACTCCTACATATTATGTACAGCCTTACCAGCCTGATTATACAGCTCCACCACCTCCCCCTCGAGTTGAAGAAACGTCTATTGATATTGGGTACCTTACATGCTTCAAATTTCCTTGCTTTAGAAATTTCCAGGACTATCTTTTGAAATATTTTTGTTGAAAAGCTCTCTGATTTTTTTGCATTTTCGATATTGAGCTAAACGTGTCGTATCTTTGTTTGCGTTCTTGCTTCTGCAGGGGAGGGTGGACCATTACTGGCACACCTTTGAGTTTACACGATCCTCGCCTTTTGGCTTTTGCAGAGACTGAGCGTAATTTATTGGAAGTCGAGTATGATGAATATGCTGCTTCTGATGCCGGTGGAGCAGCATTTTGTCGAGCAGCTGCTCTTATTGTAAGTTTACTGTTTGATATCACATGTAAGAAATCTCGATAGTATAATCACAAATCTTATTGTTATCATTCACTTCTCATAAATTGATGTCAATATAGATACCCTGCAGTCTCAATAACTAGCTAACAGATACACCATTGTGCTAATACCTCACTCCTGAAGGTGTTTTATTGCTTGCCCTCACTCTTGAAGGGTTTTCCATTCCATGGGATAACATCATTTGCTTGATTTCAATATGGCAGCTCATGATCCTACTTTTCTTGCGCCATGCAATGGAAGTCTCAGATTCTGAAGACGATGATTACGTGTCTGCATTCTTCTCTGTAAGTCGAGTTCATTGTTTTAATTTGGAATGGGCAACATTCTCTGACGGTTTTCCTTTTTCTATGATCTTTGACATTGCTCAATTTGTGCATATTGTTTTCAACCATATTGTTCAGATTTTCTTGCTTCGAGCAGCTGGTTTTCTCTTGCCCTGCTACATTATGGCTTGTGCAATCAGCATCTTGCAACGTCGACAACGAAGACTGGTGGATATTACCTCCCACATTCGTTAACTAATGATTCAACTTCAAGTTTATTTACTAAATGTTTGCTTTTCCTTTATGTTCTGCCTAATTTGAGGAACGGGAGGCCGTAGTCTTAGGTGCAGCACAAGTTGCTTTTATGCGCACTTTCATGAGGACCTCAAATGACTTCCCACCAGGACACTGTTTAACTTACATAGGTGCAAATTGTATAACCTCTTCATTTATCCCCCCCAATGGTTTTAGCACCGAAACGGGCAAATCTAGATCTCCCTTAAAACCAGTGTCTATATCTTGTAATCTGACTTCTACATTCATTTTGCATACACCGAGAGTAATTCTTCACAAGAATGCAATTGTTATTCTTGATTTACAATCTCATAGCCCTTAGTAATTAAGCAACAAAAACTTAACCATAGTTGGGGGACTCCAAACAGAAATAGTGGGTATGGTTAAGAAGTCTCTGATATATTAGAAATACCTATATGTTTGGTCTGTCTGTCTTATAACTATCTTATCTTACGCTTTTAATCAAAACATTCAACATGGATCTCTTTGCAGTGCGTTGAATATCAAGCTAGACGCCTCTGACTTCCCAGATCCCCTTGTTGAAAGAACAAAGGACAGCATAAAGAAGAGCAGTTGGAGTCGGAACAAGAACCAAGTATTGAGTAAACTTTTTGTCACCTAGAAAACTGATTTAATGGTATATATGCGCGGTCAAATAGGCAAAAGAAGCCGATGGTCGATTAACTTTCAAGGGGGGATTTGTTCCAACAGTCATAATTCATGTATTAAATGATAGCTTCATAATCAGTCACGCTTCTTCTTGTTTGTTTGCTCTAGAGCAGGTGCACAAAAGAAGGGCCACAAACCATCAGACAGATCCAAGAAGTCCAATTGATGCAACAAAAGCAGCATAAGCTCATTCTTAAGGGTGTTTCCAGGGAGGATATGCACAAAAAAAAGGGGAAATCCATGGCGCTGATCCACATCAAGTCATCAATCAACCAAAAGAAGAGGTTCATTTCATTTGTTTTGATTACAAAAGGGAATAATAATAAAAGCTGATGCATGATGAACCTGTTGGCATTTTTAGTATCTGTCTTATTGTTCTTCATAATGGTGCATTCCTTTCCTTTCCTCCATGCATTTTCTTAGATGAGCTGGAATTACACTAATAGAAATGATCATATATGACCAAAGAGAATACTTGGTGTAAGGGGGTAAGGATGAGGTAGGTTGATGACTTTTCTGACAGGATAATTTCACCAAATCCATATGAATTTTTGGTCCCTTTGGCTTTAAAGAAAATGTACTTACTGCCGTCACGTTCTTTGTTCTGTTGACTACTCCCATTCCCATTCCCATTTCCATTTCATCAATCCCTTCCATCTATTCCACTCCAATCCTACCACTTTTCCACCATAACCTTCATATTCATGCCCCCTCTTGCCCATTCATTGTATTCACCTTATCTTCTTAATTTGTTTCATTTCCACTCCAAATCAAACAAAGCCAACAAAGCATACCCTATAACTTTGTCAAAGATCAGATCAGATCGGTCCATAACACCTAAGCTCACATATAGCGAATCAGATCGGTCCATAACACCCAAGCCCACATATAGTGAATATTGTCCCCAAACCCAATGCTAGCAGATATTGTCCACTTTTATCCATTATGTATCGTTGTCAGCCTCAGCCTCACGATTTTAAAATGCATTTGTTAGGGAGAGATTTCTCTACTCTTATAAGAAATACTTTGTGAGATCCCACTGAAGCAAGACTTTTCGTTTCCCTTTTTTTTTTCTTTCTTTTTTTCACGAATAAACATGCGAAGGGAAAAGTAAATTGTCAAGTTTGATTATATGGCCATAAGGAGGACGCATGGTGATGTTGGATCATAGTGCCGCAACCCCCTAGGCCTATAACTATGGCGGCACCGGCATGTCCACCGCATTAGTTGCGGCACATCCACGGCCTGGCCATTAATTAGAGCACGCCTTGGCCTCTGGTTGTCATAATGTCGTTTCAAAGATAAAATTGAAGTGTGAAAAAAGGGTGAAGCCGCAAAGCTTTGTGCTGCTTTCTTCACTCCTAATTTAATCACTCATTAGTCATTTCAATGACTCAGCATTATCTTTCATTATGAGACAAATCTGTCACCTCTTCCCTTTGATTTTACCCCTCCCCTCCCCACCTCCCTTAATTATGCTCTTAATGGCTTCCATTATCACACTAAGCCCGACATCCTATGCCCTTTGATTTATTCATTCTCTTTGGCCTTATATGGTTTAAAAATGACCACGTGCCTCAAATAATGAGTAGGAGTGTACATTCTTAACCTGAGAATCCAACTCGAATTATAAAAATTGGGTTGAGTTTAAAAGGATTTCATGTTTGGATTGAGTTTGTTTTTTTGAAACCTGATATGAGGGTTTGAAATTTAAATTATTGAGTCAACCCGACCCAACTCGAGAACCTTAAAAAAAAAAAGAAAATAAAATAGGCTCAAGCCCATGTAGCCCCAGCCTCCGAGTCACCGTCAGCATATGCATATGCATCTGCACTCTATAGACTGTCTGTCTCCCTCTCTACTCTTTGACGGTGAGTTTGAGACTTTGTCTTGCAGTCTCACGCAGCATTCGTCTTCGACCTCTAGAACAACTGGGTAAGTGAAATGAAGTCTCGACTCTTGCACTCCTAGTCTCACACACTTACATCACTATGTTCGTCTTCGTCGTTCAACTCCTCTCGACACTCTGTGTCGTTGTTCTATGTGTCCTCAGATGTCGACATCGCTCACCTCTTTATATTCTTTGTTGGACTCTCTTCTCAGTTCCCATTTCTCCGCTCGACCTCATCTCTATGTTTCTCATCAGAGCCAACGGGCTCTTCGCTCAGCACTCTATTCCACTTTCATCGAACTTCTCCACTCTGTATTTCTCGTCGGGCTCCTCCGTTCAGCGCTTTGTTGTTTCACAACCCAAACCCAACCCAAAAATTGATAATTCGGTTGTGAAATTTGTAAGTTACCAATCCAAGCAACCCAACCAAAGTACATCTAATAATGATCGAATATCTACCCACCCCACTTCTCAAAAATATTAGTTAAAAAGATAATCAAGACATAAATTTGATTAATTGTTGGGTGCATATCAAATCAAATATCAAAATATCAAAGGATTTATATCTAATTTGAATCAATACCTAAATTTCTTTTTTCATTAATTAATGGCCATCAAATTTCCCAACTTCTTGCTCTTCCTTTCTCGTCCTCACCCTCCATCATTTTTTTTTTAAAATTATTATATTTAATTATGTTTAATCATCTTAAATCTGATTTATTATTTGTTAAATTAAAACGTGTCTTGGTCAAACACTCAAATTCTTATATTCTGATCCCAAATTTAATCATTATTGTCGTCACCGTCACGTCGTCTCATTGTTCATAATCATAATCATAATCATCTTCTTCTAATGCAAAATTAGTCCCTTTTTCCCTCCTTAATCTTGTCCCTAATCATTCTCTTACACAAAAACAACCAAATAATCTCCATCATAAAATGAGATCAGCCGATGCTCCCAATTAACATCCTCCAAAACCAACCCCCATGTTCATCTATTACAGAGAATGTCTCAAGAATCACGCCGCCACCGTCGGCGGCCACGCCCTCGACGGCTGCGGCGAGTTTATGCCTTTACTTACTGCCACACCCTCCGATCCCACTTCTCTAAATTGCGCAGCCTGTGGTTGCCACCGCAACTTCCACCGCCGTGAACCGGATGATAATCTCCCCACCCACCGACGTTTCCAATCATATCGCCTCTGCACACCGCCGTCGCCGAAGCCTCAAAGCCCATCCTCGCCGATCCCTTTACAAATTTCGCACATCCCACCGCCAGTTCACTTCTCCGCCCCTCATATGTTGCTGGCATTGAGCACCGACGCGGCGGCGCAAGAGCAGCGTGGCGGTCGATTCAACCCAAAACAGAGGAAGAGAAACAGGACCAAATTCAGCAGGGATCAAAAGCAAAAGATGCGATCTTTCTCCGAGAAAATGGGATGGAAAATTGGGAAATGTGATGAAAGGTTAGTGGAGGAATTCTGTAATGAAATTGGGATCGGAAAACGGGTGCTCAGAGTTTGGATGCATAATAACAAATACATGGGAGGAAGAACAGAGAAAAACAGAGATTCTCAGAGTAGCGAAAATGGAAAGGATGACTCAAAACAGAGCTCATAACTTAACTTCTCCATTAATTAATCCTTGAACATGTTCATGGGAAGCAATTATTTAGGGAACATTTTGGGAAATTTAGGGAGTTAAGTGAATGAGTTCTTAATAGTTGCATAAACATGTTTGTTGTCTCTGAAGAATCTCGTACTCTTTTGTATATTATTACGTTTCCTGCAGCTGGTTCTTTGCTCCATGTTTTTTCTTTGGATTATAATTGTCACCTATGTTTAGTTCAACTTTTTTTTCTTTAATTTGCTTAAAAGATTATTGCAAGTTATAAATTTTATCTTTTGTTTAAAAAATATTTCTAATATTACTATTATTTTTTTTTAAATGTTTTAAAAGATAAGTACGTCTGAAATAAAGATTCAAAATTTTGGACCGAAGTCAAGATTTGAATATCGACACAGTTTGTGAGATCTCACATTGGTTTGAGAGATAAACGAATCATAGCATTCCTTGTGAGGGTGTGGAAACATTTCTCTAGTAGACGTGTTTTAAAATTGTGAAGTTGACGGAGATATGCAATGGGTCAAAGCGGGAAATACTTGTTAGCGGTGTGGTTGGACTATTACAGTGGTATCAAGTTGGATCGGAGCGGTATGCCAGTGAGGACGCTGACTTACTAGGGTGGACGGTGAGATTCACATTGATTGAAAAGGAAAACGAAGCATAGCATTCTTTGAAAAAGTATGAAAACTTCTCCCTAATAGACATGTGTTTAAAACCGTGAGGCTGACGACTATACATAACAAGCCAAAGCGAGCAATATCTACTAGCAGTGGGCTATTCCAGGGGTATTAGAGCCAAACACCGGGCAGTGTGTGTGTGTTTTTTTTTTTTTTTGGTAGTTTGCTTAAAAGATTTAAAAATTCAAAATTTTGGACGGTTGGAATAGGGAACGACACATGTCATTCCTTATAAAAGTATGAAAACCTCTCCCTAGTAAACACATGTTAAAATCATGAGACTGATGGTGATACGTAACGAATCAAAATAGACAATATCTGCTAGCATGGCATTTTGTCACGTGGGTTATTAATTTTCACATTAATACAAATACTTAGGTTTAAAATAATTTGTTGTTACAATTAGGTATAAAGTTCCCCAGTTGACTTGCTTTATTCTATTTTTTTTAGGCAATTACATTCAATGAATCTTCATGTTGTACAAATTTTTATTTTCTTCCCCTTTATTTAATATAAGATATGAACCTTTTAAAATCTTTAAATTATTCACTTTGGCCAACTAAAAAATAAAATTATGGAAATTTTATTTATTAAAAAATTTATATTGTAGGTCAAATATCATGTCATATTATCAATCTATAATTTAATTTCTCTCTCTTATTTTGTTAAATATTACAAAAATAAATAAATAAATGATATTTGTTGTAATTTCAAGAATAATTGTAGTTGAATTTTCGAGGTTAGAGTGAAGTGGTTGATCGGAAAAGAATAAAAATGTGATTTCACTCTATTTATGACTCGAGACAGATTCTTGGAGTATCTAGAAAATAAATAGGAGCATAAACGGAAACGTTCTCGAATTACAAAGGTTGTTTTTTTTTTTTAATCATTAGTATCACATAAAATATTCTTTTTAGAGTAGCAGCTCCCGTTCGGGACAGAGAAAGAGAAGACATGGTGCAAGGCAACCTTACAACCACACAACATTAGTATCGTGACATAAAAATATTCTTTCTAGAGTAGCAACTCCCGTTCGAGACAGAGAACAGAAGATACAGTACAAAACAACCTGACAACCACACGACATTAGTATCACATAAAAACATTCTTTCTAGAGTAGTAGCTCCCGTTCGAGACAGGGAAACAAAAGACACGGTGCAAGACAATCTGACAACCACAAGGTATTAGTATCACATAAAAGCATTCTTTCTAGAGTAGCAGCTTCCGTTTGAGACAGAGAAACATAAGACACGGTGTAAGACAACCTCACAACCATAAGATATTAGTATCACATAAAACATTATTTTTAGAGTATCATGAGTTTCTCTTGATTTGATGTATTTACGAAAAAGTCCTCATACAAAATTCTTTTTATATAATATAAGAAATTAAATTTGAAGTTTTCAATTAATTTACAATTTCGCCATCTACAAGTAAAACGTCCATCGTCTTCCCTGCAATTCTGTTGAGAAGATTAGAGCCGCCGTCTCCATCTCCGTTTCTCTGTCGCTTTACCTTCGCTTTTAATCAACACAAACCTCCATTGATCACCTTAATTCCATTTTCATGGCTTCAACCAAACTTACTCCCTTTAATCCCCTTCTTCATTTCGTATTATTCAAGACTATTCCTTACTGCAATATGTTGCCGGTCCTCCTCCGCTTCAGGATTTTTCTTCACACCTACTTCTTGTCTGCCTTCCGATTCGTTCTTCGATACGTTTTCAGGTTTGCTTTCATTTAGATATCAGATGATATGCATTTTATCTTTCTGATGTTCTTAATTCGTTCTTCTCTCTGTTTTTGTTTCTCTAAAGATTTCGTAACGATGTTCAAAGAAGTGAGCTTATGGAAAATGGTGGAGTCGATTCAGAACATTCTGAATTTTGGGAGAAGGAGAGTGGTGAAATGGAAATGGATGGCGAAGACAATGGGAAAACTAGGAGCTCTGTTTTTTGCTCTGTTTCTATGGAAACTATTTCGTCTTTGAAAATGGGAGATTCTGAGTTTACTCGCGGGAGTAAAGAAGTTGGCATGGATAATGTTGATTGTACTCTTTCTTATGTTCAATCCACCGCTTTGGATATAGTTTCTAAGGGATTAAATTCTGATGGCTTGAAAAGTACTAACATAATTCTTGATGTTTACTCAGAAAATAATGCTTCCAATGTGTTTGATGTATTGCCTGAACCAGAAGTTCAAGTTCTTTGGGAAGATTATCCCGATCCGTCTGATTCAGAATCTGCAGAGGAATCAACCAGTGGCTCCCCAAAGACCAATCATGATCAAGTTGATGATTCATCTTGCAAAGAAATCAAGCAACTTGACTCTTTCAACAATTTTGAGAAAGAGAAAGAGAAAGAATCTGTCAATGCTTCAGAGGAATCAACTGAAGCAAGTTTGCAGGAGAAGCCCTCCATGTTAAATTATGATCACAGGTATGAACTAAACTATCTACCAGATCACCAGGATATAGTACAGCAGCTAGAAATGGAGCTGAGAAATGCAAGAACTGGAGGGCTTCCAACAATTTTTGAAGAGGAAGCGGAGACAGCAGAAGCAATTAATGAAAAGTTCAAGTATGAAGAAGTAATGGGAGAGATACAAAAGGTCTACAGGATTTATGCAGAGAAAATGTGGAAACTTGATATCTTAAACAATCAGATTATGCATGTCATTGGTGGGTACTCATCTACGTATAATGAAGAAGTCAAAACACTTACCTTTTTGTAAGGTCGTTCTACTCAGTATAGTTTGTTAGGAATCACGGATCTCCACAATGGTATGATATTGTCCACTTTGAGCATAAACTCTCATGGTTTTGCCTTGAGCTTCCCCAAAAAGCCTCGTACCAATGGAGATGTATTCCTTATTTATAAACATATCATCAACTATGTTTAGATGTATTCCTTATTTATAAACATATCATCAACTATGTTTAGATGTATTCCTTATTTATAAACATATCATCAACTATGTTTAGTCTATTTAGTCTATTGGTGCTTTTAACGTAGCAATTGATTCAATTCTGTAGGTTTGCAGCATCTGAAATATCCGCTGCAATCAGTTCCGGTACAGAACTCACAGAGCTCACAGCTATGGTTGGGAAAAGCACGGAGGCTGGGAGCTGACCCAATACTTGTTTTCTTAGGAGATTTATCAAGGGACATAGAAACGGTGTATGTAGGACAAGTTTGTCTTTCCTGGGAAATTCTGCAATGGCAGCTTAGGAAATCCCTTGAGCTGCAACGATATGACTCTCAAGGTATTCGTCAGTATAATCAAGTTGCTAGTGAGTTCCAACTTTTTCAAGTTATGCTGAAAAGATTCATGGAGGGAGAAAGGCTTCAGGGCAACAGAGTTAACGACTATGTCCAGAACCGCTGTGTATTTCGTAGTCTTTTGCAAGTCCCACCCATCATAGGTAGAATATGCATCACATTTTGCAAATTTTGAGTGCTTTGGTGGTTCAGATGATGATAAATCGATGTAATTGTTACTCAGATGATGATTCTGCAGAAGCTGAAGGAAGAGAGCGGGAAGATGATTATGACTTTTCCAGTAACTTTTTAGCAGAAATCATAGAGAAATCAATGTGGGTTTTCTATGAATTTCTTGTTTCTGATAAAGATCATGTCAAGAACATCCTGAAATGCAACAGAAAGCATCAGATTGAACTCGAAAATTCAGAAAACCCACAGCTTTTGTTGGTCAACGTACAAGATCACTTTCATAAGGTATGCATATACTTACCAATATTATTCCTCAATAGCATAGAAATGGCTTTATGTCAGCTTATACCTAAAAAAACCATGTTTTCTGGTGATACAGTCAGAGAGAAAGGTGAAAGATCTTCTGAGCAGAAACAAGAGATGTTCTTCAGAGAAGCTGGGAAAGCAAGAGGAAGCTGGACTGAGTTATTCATTAATGCTTCTCATTGCGCAGGTTGACCTGAAATTGATTTCAAGAGTGCTGAGAATGGGAAAATTGACAGTCGACCAATTATTATGGTGCAGCCAAAAGCTTGATCATCTTACGTTTATAAACAGACAGGTTCACTTGGAACCCTCCCTTCTGCTTTTTCCCTTTTGACACTATATCTCAATTTTTTTTCACATTTAAGTAAAGTTACAAGAGATGTATAACACCACACTAGCGGTTATGGTCCGTTTTAGCCTATTATGTATCGCCATCAGCTTTACGATTTTAAAACGCTTATGTTAGGGGGAAATTTTCCACATCCTTATAAAGAATATTTTGTGGGATCTCACGATTTAACCCTTTCTAGAATGAGAAACAAAATATTCCCAAAAAAAAGCAACTGCAAACTCTCTTCCTCCATATATTTCACTGAAAAAGAAAACGAATCCTTTATTTATGAACACAAACACAGTGTCACACGTATCTTTGTTCATGCATTTATCATCCCTTATTGGTCGTGAAGTCATGAACTGTATTATTATTCCTTCAGCTCGTTCATGGTGGTGGTTCAGTGATCTTTAGGCTTTTGAGGGATCTTCTCTTTCAGCTTCTGAACCATTTTATGGTGAGGAGGAAGAGTTTCCTTAATCATAGGATGGTCCTTCAAAGCATCCACCCATGAGAGAAAATCAGGGTTTCTTTTTTAGCCAATTACATCTCCAAGAACCTCACGCAGTGCCAAATAGTTGCAGGCATTAGGCCCTACAACTATATCAAGAAGTCCCAAGTTTTTTCCGTCATAAAAGGGGAATTTTCCTGGAAAATCTTTCTTCATTCCTTCTTCAAATACCCTTATCAGTTTTGATAGCTCCTCACAAGCTGCCTCTCTTTCTTCTCCTTCGGACTTGAAGATTGGCAAGGTGCCCAAAATGATCTGAACATCATAAACAGAGCATTTATGGAAGACTAAAAAAATGAGAGATCCGGGTAACGAAGTATTTTTTATAAGGGTGTGAAAACTTTTCCCTAGCAGACGTGTTTTAAAACCGTGAGGACGACGGCGATATGTAACGGGCCAAAGCGGACAATATTTACTAGCGGTGGGCTTGGATGGTTAGAATATACCGGAAAAAAAGGAAAAAAAGAGAGATTGAAATTAGGAGTATTTGGTGCAAACCTTTTGGTCATAGAATTGAGCCCAGAAACGAACTTTGGATCTTTCATAAGGGTCTTCAGGAAGAATTTTGGGACGGTGGTTCCAATGATCTTCTATGTATTCAAGAATGACAAAGGACTCTGCAATTGGGTTTCCTTTATGGACGAGCACAGGGACTTTCTGATGAACTGGATTGAAGTTGATAAGAAATTCACTCTTGTTTGCTAAATCTTCTTCCACATACTCAAAGTTTATGCCTTTCATTTTGAGTGCTAGAATAATCCTGGTGCAGTATGAGCTATACCACGTTCCAAACAACACCACATCACTTTGCTTCCCAGCTTCCATCTCTCTGTGTGTATATGGCTGATGTTTGGAGAAGGGTTATATAAGTTCATGAGTGAGATTATCTTATTTGGTCTAAGATGTTAGGTGAGTCAAGATATCCATTTATTCAAACTCATATATGTTAGTATAATAAGTATGCCTTGAACAAATAGAGTTGCTATCTTAAAATAATATTTTAGAATGATTCCCACCATCTTAGTTTTTGACATTAAAGCATTATAAACAAGAAAAATGTTGAATATTTGATCAGAGACCTTTCTGTGCCAAATAGAATAAGATTGATCCCAGAGAAAATAATGAGTAGAAAAGTGTGAGATCTCACGTCTATTGAAGAGAAGAATGAAGCATTTCTTATAAGGGTGTGGAAACCTCTCCCTAATAAACGTGTTTTAAGACCTATAGAGGAAGCCCTTGAAGGAAAAACTCAAAGAGGACAATATCTGTTAGTGGTGGGTTTAGGCTGTTACAAATAGTATTAGAGTCAGACACCAAGCGGTGTGCCAGTGAGGAGTTGGCTCCCAAAGAGAGTGGATTGTGAGATCCCACATCGGTTGGAGAGGGGAACGAAGCATTCCTTATAAGGGTGTGGAAATCTCTCCCTAGTAGATGCGTTTTAAAACTTTAAGCGGAAGCCCTTGAAGGGAAAACTCAAAGAGGACAATATAGGCTAGCGGTGGGCTTGGGCTATTACAAATAGTATTAGAGCCAGACATCAAGCGATGTACTAGCGAGGACGTTGGGCCCTCAAAGGAGGTGGATTGTGAGATCCCACATCCGTTGGAGAGGGGAACGAAACATTCTTTATAATTGTGTGAAAACCTCTTCCTAATACCCAAAGAGAACGATATCGGCTAGCGGTGGACTTGAACTATTACAAAAACATTCTTTATAATTCTCCCTATTACAAAAAGTCAAGGTTTTTATTTGAATTCAAAGAGATCACTAAAATAATCGTTTACGTTTTGAAGTTACCTACACATGTGATGGATAAGACAGAGAGTTTTTTAACCTTAAATCTATATATTCTATGGTCCTTGCAATTATCTTCTTCTCTTTCATTTCTAACCTTTAAGTTCTCAAATTTGCACATGTTAGTCCTTAGAAGTCTAACCCTTAGCTTTTTTCTCGAATATTGAGTTATGAAGTGAAGATTCCATTCTACTGATCTTATTCGTAATTCGTGTGTGCATGTGATTAGATAGAAAACAACTCGGGTGATACTCATCAACTTGGTGTAGATAGCTTACTTCCACACACAGCCCATGTAACTTCTTATAAGAACACTAATAATAAGTTACAAAAACTTCCCATATCTCTAGCTAAACTACATAATTAAGCACCTAAGAAAAAGCACTTTAAACTTTCTACTCAGCTCTAATCCATCAAGTGTAGCAATTAGATGTAGATAAACTTGTTGAAACTTCACTAGGGCATGAAGAAGAAGAGTCCCAAATCAAATTTGACTTCACCAAATCACTTATACTCAAAGGATATCCAGCAGTGGATCTTATGGCCCCAAATTGCTCACCACCTGCATGCATCTCATGTGTCATAGTTTGTGGATTGTTGCTTATAAACTGCTGTTGTGCATGCATTTCTATAGGGTCAGTAGGCTTGATGCTAAAATCTCCAAGCACTGATGATGACATGTTTAGCAAAATAGAAGAAAGGTCCACTCTGCATGTTTCAGCTGGTTCTTCTGTGGTGTTGGGTGCTTCAGTTAAAATGGGAAGATGGGAGAGTCTGCTGGTTGTTTGAGTGTTGAATGGCTTACATGAGGCTACAAAGTCAAAAGGGTAAGCGTTGGAAATGGAAGGTTGGTGGGTTTCATATGAGGGAAATGGGGTTTTTGTGGGGAAAAATGTGTCATTAGCTTTTGGGATATCGTCAGATAATGGTGGGTTTGAAGAGAGAGTGAGAGCTCTTTGAGCTGTGGAGTTGGTCTTTTTGAATATTCTGCATATTGCCCATGAATCCTGCATCCCCCATTTTGTAATCCTTTAGAATAGCTATGTAAATGTAATGGTAACGGTTCAAGTCCAACGTTAGTAGATATTGTTTTCTTTAGACTTTTCCTTCTAAGCGTCCCCTCAAGGTTTTAAGACAGGGAGAGGTTTCCACACTTTATAAGGAATGATTAGTTCCCTTCTCCAACTGATATTGAATCTCACAACCCACCACTCGTGAGGACCTAGCGTCCTCACTAACACACGAATTGTGAGATTCCATATTGGTTGGAGAGGAGAACGAAACATTTCTTATAATGATGTAGAAACCTCTCCCTAACAAACGCGTTTTAAAAACTTGAGAGGAAGCTCAAAAGGAAAAATCCAAAAAGAACAATACCCTACTCGAGATTTGAACTGAACGAAAAAAGAAGCGTTTAGATGTATTACATTTGCAAGAAGGGTCTTATGAACAAATCGCTTAGTTGGAGCTGGATCAGTGATAGAAGGGAGACGAAACTCATGCATCATCCAATCAGTTTTAACACCTTTAGCAGCTCTCCCCTTGTAAAAAACAAGCGATTTCTTCAACCCAATGCACTTATTGCCATCAGATGAGTAGATTGGGCGATCAGTGCCAGTGGCCTTCCAAAACCCAGCTCCAGTGACACGGTTAGGCCTCGCACTGTTCCTATATTTTCTATCTCTAGGACAGTAGAAATACCACTCCTTTTCTCCACTACCAGCCAGCTCTAAAACACAAACACAAAACACATAAAAAACACACCAAAAATTAGATTCAAAACAAGGAATATCATCACTTTCAACAACAAAAATGAACAAAAATGAAGAAAGTTTCTTACTTGGAAGATCCCATGGATCATATTTGTAGATATCAATTTGTTTGATGAGTTCAATAAGAAGAGGCCTTTGTTGAATCTTTCTTTTAAGGTAAAACCCAACAAGTTCTTCATCGGTTGGATGAAAACGAAACCCTGGCAGCATTAGTTCCTCTATATTTTCACCATGATCATGTCTCTCCTCCATTAATATATAACAAAACCCTAAAGTGATCACCTTGCTTTGTTACTAAGAAACCCTAAAAAGAGTTCGAGAGTGAAAGCAACAAAGAAATGAAGAACAACAAAAAGAGAAAAATTAAAGCTTTAGCAGAGAGAGTGTGTGAAAGTTGAGTTGAATTGAAGGCAATATATGCTTCCTTTCAAGGGGTTTGCCCCCGAGGGATCAGCCGCTATTTCTGGTGGGTATTAAAGAAGCCCTTTTTTCAATAGCAACAAATTAAAGAACACATACCAAGAAAACCCTAGAAGGTCTTAACCTTATCAATCACTCATTTATATGTTCATAAACTTAAAAAAGGAAGCAACTTTTTAAGAACCCATATGATAAAAACTTAAACTTTAGCATAATTACCTAATTTATGAAATTTTTAGTGCAACTTTCTTGGAAATTTACGTGTAATTTGGTGAATTTTGTGATTATGGAAATGGGGGAATCTGGAGATTTGAGAGAGAGGGGAAATTTCTTGGATTCGTTTTGGATTAAGTGAGTTTTTGGGATTAATTTTGTGGAGTTTTAGGTGTGTTAGTATTAAATTAGGCAATGAAGATTGGAGTTTTTCGAAGAACACCTAATTAAAAAAGGGTTAGTATTTGAAATCAAGACATGGAAACATGGAGCTAAACACGATTTTCGATACTCTATGCTTTAAATATATGTTAATGAAGTTGATTAATTATGAAGTTTATTGATTTTTTGTATGAGCTATGAGTTATGAGTTCCTCGGAGTTCCAAAATTCAGCTTCTATTCCATTCCCACAGTTTCTATTCCACTGCCTTTGTCAGAATTTAACCCAATATTTTAAGATTTTACAAAAAGCCAAAAGTTTGAAATTTGTGTAAATACCAAAGGGGTAAAATGGGTATTTTCTTAAATGGGTCAACCTTTTGAGTTGACCCATTTATGACAATCTTACTCGAGGATTATCAGGAGTACCAAGCTGGCTAATTAAAAGAAAGATCCATGAGTTTACAAGTAAGGAACATTATCTCTAATAGTACGAGGCCTTTTGAAGAAATCAAGAGTAAAGTCACGAGAGTTATTGCTCAAAGTGGACAATGTTATATTATTGTGGAGATTCGTGATTTCTAACATGGTACTAGAGTTATGCTCTTATCTTACCCAAAACAAAGAGTGCTTTGTTTGAGGGCTCTAGAGAAGGAGTCTGAGCATCAATTAAGGGGAGGCTATTCTGAAAGCTTATGGATTCTAGAGAAAGAGTCGAGCATCAATTAAGGAGAGGCTATTCTGAGAGCTTATGGGCTCTAGAGAAGAAGTCGAGCCTCAATTAAGGGGAGGTTATTCTAAGAGCTTATGCTCAAAGTTGATAATATCATACTATTGAGATATTCGTGATTACAGAGGAGTTGAGCCTCGATTAAGGGGAGACTTAATATATGAAGATTCGTGATTCTTAACAAAAAAACCCTTTGTTCGAGGGCTCTAGAGATGAAATCGAGCCTCAATTAAGGGGAGGTTGTTCGAGAACGTTCAAAGGAGGAGGCTTCAAAGTCATGAGAGCTTATGCTCAAAGTGGATAATATTGTACCATGGTAGAGATTCATAATTCTAACCCAAAAAATATAAAAGAAAAAAAAGACCTCTCTTTCAGAGTTGAGGCTTTTAGGGTTTTGTGGAAAAAGATTAAAATATATTATTTTGGGGAGAAGGTGAAATGAAATTCAGTGAAACTCCCAAAAATGTAGCCCTCAGTTGGAACCCTTTTTGTCCTTGTTCTTGACCTTTGAGCTAACTTGCCATTGTCAAGCGTGCAACACACTTTATTTTAATTACAACGCACAGCCTTCCATGCCTCTTTTTAATACATAATTAATACGCTTAATCACACTTAAGGAAATTACATTATGGTCTGTTCTTATATTATCCTAATTACACCACCAGCTCTGATGTTTCTAAGAATCTGGCTAAAAACATAGTGGAAAAAGCAGTGATAAACAGCTATAATAAGCTCATTTAATCAACTAGTTTACTGCTAAAAATGTAGCTTTTAACAGCCTATTCTGTGGCACAGATTCTGAGTTTTTAGCAGAAGAAACCACAGGTTCGACTATGTTGTCTGCAGCAATTCCTTGATATCGTAGCCTTGGAGCTATATGCATAAGAAAAGAAAGGTTAGCTCAGTACCCTTTGTGGTCTGAATTTGGAGTATAAGACTTCACTCACCGCAAGGAAGGTGAGGAGCAAAATGACGCCTGAGTTCCACAAAGCATGTATGGTGATGGGGGTCAAGAGGTTGCGAGTTTGAGCATACGAAAGTCCGAGAGCAGTTCCTACGTGAGTTTTCGACACGAGGAAACGTATGAAAAACTCGAAATAACTTCGGCTTTGTTATTATTGTCGGGTTTATAGCCTAACGTGTTGCTCTAGAAGGACTATAGAAATGGTAAAAGGAGAGTTTCAAGAGAATTTGCAGGTGATTGAGATTACCAAGTACAAAGAGCTGAGGAAACTCGCCAGGAGTGAGATGTGCAAGGGCAAATACAGCTGCGCTGATTAGAATGGCAATAGGCGTAGGAACCCTGCAGGAAGGAGGAGAAGTGATCGGGATAAACATATTAGTACATCATATGTAAATGGTAACACAATCAAAGGACTTGGACAATGATGTTCACATAATCTCATAAATTAGATGATATTCGACCGAAACAACTTGATTTAACGAACTCGCCAACACGTCCTCCCTTCATCACTTGCAACAAATTTTGGTCAGTCATGTTCCTCGTAGAACCTAGGTCAGATATGTAACAGCTCAAACTCACCACTAGCAGATATTGTCCTATTTGGATCCCTTTTGAGTTTCCTCTTAAGGTTTTTAAAACGCATATGCGAGAGAGAGGTTTCCACACCCTTATAAAGAATGTTTCGCTCCCCTCCAACCGATGTGGGATCTCACAATCCACCCCCTTTGGAGACTAGCATCCTCGTTGACACTCATTCCCTTCTCTGTGTGGGACCCCCAATTCACCCCCCTCGGAGCCTAGTGTCGTTGGTAGCACGTCTCGTGTCTACTCCTCTTTGGGGCTCAACCTCCTTACTGGCACATCGCCCGATGTTTGGTTCTAATACCATTTGTAACAGTCCATGCCCACCACTAGTAGATATTGTCCTCTTTGGATTTTCTCTTTCGGGTCTCCCCTCAAGGTTTCTAAAATGCGTCCGCTAGGGAGAGATTTTCACACCCTTAAATGTTTTGTTCTCCTCCCCAACCAAGGTGGAATCTCACGAGATAAGTCTATAAATCAATATAGCAGCGATGGACTTTCCAACCCTCGCCTAAGAGCATCTCATCCTTTCCCTCGTGCATGCAGCTTTATAAGACAATATTATGATCGTTTCTCCCTTTCGTATCATTAACAATCACTCAATTCTGTGCTGCCAGACAGTTTTTTTCCAGTATCTCAAAGCATATCTCAGAGGCAGCACTATTATTTCACTTTTCTATGGCTAAATGGGCCTAGAAATGTATAGATTCTCTATTTACTCTGTAAACAGCAAGTGTTTTCCCAACAGTTGAATTCATGTTCTCAGTAAAATCGTTTAATGGCCAATATCATAAGAAAAACTCAACTTAATTAAGGAAGTAAAGACCATACCACTTGGTAAGAGACACCATAAAAAATCCCCGGAACACAGTCTCTTCAAGAACTGGAGCAAGAACACCTGCGATTCCCACTAGACAAGCAGTGCTGAAATGAAAACATATATGCTGGCTTTACTTGCTTATTTCTATATTAACCGTTGTCTTAGTAAATTGGACACCAAAACGATGAGCCTTGGAAAACATTAGACACATTGAAAGCCAGAGTATATGCAAGATTGAAGCAACCTTCCGTGAACTACCTGATGCTGGAAGATCCTATTAGTGGAAGCAAGCGTACTAGAGCGTCTGTCTGAAACCAAAATGAAAAGAAAATTTGAGAGTCTGTTCTCTGCAAGATTTGACAGAACCGACAATAGTAATTTCAAAATAGTGAAGCCAAGTTCATTCAGACTCATAAACATAGTAAACAATCCCATGTGAGCACACAAGAACGCTTCTCTCCTTGATCGAAAGGAAAACTTGATCGGTCAAAACTCGCCTTGAACTAACTAACTTTTAATGCTCGCTGTCAAGTAGGCAAAAACAACAAAGGTGTGACCGCCCTAGTCCACTGCTAGCAAATATTGTCATCTTTGTAGCTTTCCGTTCAGGGCTTCCCCTCAAGGTTTTAAAATGCGTCTGCTAGGGAGAGGTTTCCACATCCTTATAAAGAATGCTTCTTTCTCCTCTCAATTGATGTGGGATCCCCTCAATCTACCCACTTCGGAGCCCAGCGTCCTCGCTGGCACACCGCCTAGTGTCCACCCTGCTTCAGGACTCAGCCTCCTCGTTGGCACATTGATTGGAGAGGGGAACGAGTGTCAACGAGGACATTGGGTCCCGAAGGGGGATGGATTGGGAGATCCCACATCGGTTGGAGAGAGGAACGAAGCATTCTTTATAAAAGTGTGGAAACCTCTCCCTAGCAGACTCGTTTTAAAACCGTGAGGCTGACGGCAATACATAACAGGTCAAAGCGGGCAATATCTGCTAGCGATGGGCTTGGGCGGTTACAACAGGGCTATAGAGCTATATACTTTCCAGTTCCAGCTTAAAATGGACAACGGAAAATATGAAAATGATCTTTAACGTTTCTAACCTCTCTTTCAGGACTCCCACCGTTAAATGAAGACAAGACAGCTCCTGTCGCTGCAATAGAAGCCAGGGCACCAGCCAGACCCACTCCTGCCCATAAGAGCCAGCCCTTCTGCAGATTCAGAGGGTCCCTCACATCTGAATGATACCCATCAGCAGAAATGTTAGAGCATGATCAATAAACCAAAGATCTTCCCAAATCACTACTAATAACATGAAATGTAATTTTTCCACTCAGCAGTATAAAACACAACAAAGCCTCTTCTGAGTTCAGACACCATAGCTCATCATGGGTAATCCATATCAACATTATTAAATAATCAGCAATAGCTTGTAATTAAGAATACCATAGCGATACAAGTCTTCAGGAAGTGGTTGGAAAGTGTTGGCAATACTGTATAAGATCCCAAGAACAGCCACAGTCGTAATGCTACCAAAACAACCAGTAAATAATTAAGTGTCATTCCGGATTCTTGTGAAAAAGAGGATCACAAAATTTATGAACATGTCTGAATCTGAAAGAACCACATTTGATCTAAATCAAGGCATACCCTTGGTCGAGGAAAAGTATTTCAGCCTTCTCGTCTAAGCTTAGCTCTTCAATGCGAATACCAAGATAAGGTATGGCAGCAGATTCAACCAATCCTGTCACAATGAAACTGTCTGGGAAAACATTAACTTTTTTCCTCTTGCTTATTATGAAAGCAATTACACTTGGACAAAGTAAAAATAGTCGCAAAAAAGTCACCTCAATCCACAAGCTAATGAAGTTAATGAAACTGTTTGCCATCCCCATGGCACCTCCCATCGCCTCAAGATAGGCCATCCCGCCCCATTTCCCTGAAACAATGTTTCAAATTCCTTTAACTCAACTGATACCGTTTTCTTTTTTTCCAAGAAATCAACAGAGAATTTTGAAACAAAATGTCATATTTTCCGCTTATCTTGTGACTTTGCTTTTGGTTTCCCCAAAAGGCCTTGTACAAATGGAGATAGTATTCCTTACTTATAAACTCATGATCTTCCCCTTAATTAGTCAACGTGGGACTCCTCTACCAACAATCCTCTCCTCGAACAAAGTACACTGTAGAGCCTCCCCAGAGGCCTATGGAGCCCTCGAACAACCTCCCCTTAATAGAGACTTGACTCCTTCTCTGGAGCCCTCAAACAAAGTACACCATCTATTCGACACTTTGGGTCACTTTTAACTACACATTTGAGGCTCACAACTTCTTTGTTTGACACTTGAGGGTTCTATAGACATGACTAAGTTAATGACATAGCTCTGAAAACATGTTAGGAACCACGAATCTCCATAATGGTACGTATTGTCCACTTTGAGCTTCATGGCAGTTTTCCCAAATGTTTCGTACCAATGGAGATAGAATTCCTTATTTATAAACTCGTGACCTTCCCCTTAATTAGCCGATGTGTGACTCGTCTCCCAACCATCCTCAACACAGTCAAATGCTTTCTTTTCTTTTCAGCAACACAGTAAACGTACTTCAATTCTCTGCTATTTAGTACATTTCTCTAAATTCAACAGCAAGTGTGTCCAAAATTAATGGTGAATTTGAGTAAGAAGAGCGCACCTTTTGCTGAAAATCGCCGCCGGATTCATCTTTAGCATTGAAGAAGCAAAGTGGGCGAAACCCATTTTGGAACCGGGAATTCGAACGCCGGGGTGGCTGTCGGAGGGACAAATTGCGGTAACCAAAGAGTAGAATCTTAGGAATTGGTTTCTCCGTGGATTTCAAAGGAGACAACGGTTTCCATTGATTAGAAAGACAATGGATTGAAGATTCAGCTAAACTTGCGAAGGTAGTCGAACAGGAAATCTTCATTACTTAATTAATTCTATAGCAAATCCGTGGACTGAAGTCCCACCCAGCTTCGAATTTTTCGCTCTCACCGAAGAGGATAATGCAACGAATTTAAAAAAAGAAGCAGAAATTTCAAGAGGTCAATAATCACAAGGGATAATTTGCAGAACTTCCAAGCCCTAGTAAGTGGACTGGCAACTCAGTGGGAGGAACTAAACCCATTCAATCGCCCATCAATTTCCTTCCAACCCATTTAAATCATTGGGCCAAACCAACATGATCAATGCTCAAGCCCAAACCCAAAGCAAGTGCCCATACCATAGATAGTAACTATTAAATCTCTTTAACTCTCTCTTAATCGAATGTGGTGTGTCAATTATATTTGAAAAGATTTCACTTTGATATTATATCTTAACTCTTCAAACCCATGATTTATATCAGAATTTAGATTAAATTTGGCATCCAACGACCTAAACATTTTCTTGCATCTACTACAACCCTAGACATGCCACGCACTAATCTTGAACTACTTGGAATTGTGAAGGTTGTTCTTAGACTAACACTGATTCATATGTTTTTTTGCTCACTTACATTCTTTTCAAAAGTTCATCCATAGAATTGTCAAGTCAAACACGTTTAATTTTATATGTTTCAATGGTTGAGTAGTCATCGATCGAAACTTTCCATTAAATGGACAAAAAAGTGGCATATGTACGTATGTACGTGTCTTGATACGATCAAAGCATGCTTAGTAGAGGCCAAATGAAGGCTTCTCCAATTAACTTTGTTCACACTCTACAACGATGACCGTAATGTCATTTCTTCTCTAATTAATAAGCATGTATTCTATGGACAACCACCCCCACATACCCCATTGCTTGTTTAGGTCAACTAGAACATAACTCAAGTGGATTAAATAGGCTAAATGGCTTGGTCTCCTTGTGCTCGAGGTTAATCAATTGATGGGCACCCTAATTCGCATCATACACCCTTCCAATGTTACACATAAAATCTGTATGAGATTCCACATCAGTTGTAAAGGAGAACGAAACATTTCTTATAAAGGTGTGAAAACTTCTCTGTAATATATGCATTTTGAAACTTTGAGACTGTCAGCGGTACGTAACATATTGAAACGAACAATATTTTCCGACGGTGGCTTGGAGCCACCTATTATTGATCTAGTTTAACAGTCAAAGGTAAGCCAAGGCATTGCTCCAACTCAACGACAAGACACCCTTTTTGTCTCCTACTTCCTTATTTCCTAATCATATCTCACAAAAAAAGTACAACCAGCAAAAACCCAGTTCAGTTTTGCAGACAAGAAAATGAACAACGACGTAGGCAAACAAAATTGACGAACCAACCACGACACAAAACAAAACCACCATAAGAACAGTACAGAATCTTTTCAGCTATGAACTACATGACTTTGATTCGAGCCCAGCTGGTCCGTTTCCCTTAACCTTAACTATCGCCCACAAACTTCAACATCAATGCCTCACCCTGCTTGGGGAAGTGGACCCTATAATAATCATCATCACTACTTACCCTAATGCTGCCATTTGAAAACCCTATTAAGGCAAAATCTATGCAAGCCCCCACACGGCTAACGCACAAGCCTGCCTGTGATTACACCACTTACCCACTTGGTTGGCTTCTGCATGTTGCATACACACATTCATTAATGGCTGTAGGGGTCCGAATTGTTTGATACCATTGAGATGAAACGCATCTTCTCGCCTGTTGGGGGGTTCCTATCCCATATCATTCTTTGGGTTAGGTAACCCTATTGGGATCTTTACTTGAAAAAAAAAAAAATTTAATGCACCTTTCATATCATATCGGTTTATCTATATCTATATAATTTTATTCCATTTGTATCCTTTTCGAGGGACACGCAAGTGAGCTCTCTTTTCGTTATGAATTTGACCTTGAAATGGTTAGATTGACGTGCGATTATCACCATATATAGTTTTTAAGAGGATAAGATTACAAGAGCAATGGAATCTCCATCTATATAGGTTGAGTCTAAAGAGTCTCGTACCAATAGAGATAACTGTCATCGTTTATATACCTATGATCATTTCATTCCTTAACATGTTGAGGATTGTTGGGAGAGGAGTCCCACGTCCTCTAATTAAGGGGTTGATGATGGGTTTATAAGTAAGAAATTATTTTCATTCGAATGAGGCTTTTTAGGGAAGCTCAAAACAAAGTCACGAGAGCTTATACTCAAAGTGGACTATATCATACTATCGTGGAGATTCGTGATTCTTGACATGGTATCAGAGTCATGCTCTTAACTTAGCCATGTCAATAAAATCCTCAAATGTCGAATAAAAAAGTTGGGTGCCTCGAAAAAGTAGTAAAAAATGATTCAAAGTGTCGAACAAATGATGTAGTTTGTTTGAGGACTCCAGAGAAAGAGTCGAGCCTCGATTAAGGGGAGGTTGTTCGAGGGCTCCATAAGCCTCAGGGGAGGCTCTATGATGTACTTTGTTCAAGGTGAAGATTGTTTGGAGAGGAGTTCGGGGATGATCTTATATTATACTTAAAGTGGACAATATTATACTATTATAGAGAGTCGTGATTTCCAACCGTTATGACACTATGAATAACGTTGATAATTGCAGGTTCAATCTTGATTAAGGAGTAAAATCAAATCAAATCCTTAGTAAGTGATATGGATAATGCTTAAGATATTAGTGAGTGCTTTTGAATTGCCAAGTTTAATGGACTCTACAAACCCTAACACTAATAAATTTGTAGGAGTAGTTAAGAAAGCTGGTGAGTTGGAAAGACAGTGACAAGTGGTGGGAACGATGGAGCTTCACATAGACACAGTAACGTGTAGCATTTGCAGCCTTAGAGGAGTGTGGTTTAAATGTGCATACGGTGTTCAAACTGGAAACTATGCAACACAGCACAGAGCTAGAAACGAAGAAAAACAACTTCGTACCTTAGCTGAATGGTGAAAGTTAAAGACAGAACTGTCCATCCACTGAGCTGATAGTACATTATGGTGTCTGTCCCCTTCACTTCAGATTTTGTGTGAATTGGTTTGTGTCGGACGTGGGATTAGCTGTCCAAGTGTTGTGTGAGTTCTAGCAACTGGCATTCCATTAATGCCATTTCAGGGCCCTTCACACCACAAAACTATGCTGTTGTTTTGATATGAAATCATGAATTTGTCAGTTTTTGGTGAAACAATAGAACCTGAACCGACCCTCGACCAAGCCTCATATGCATGATGTCACGGTCACGTTTGTCCAAGGTGTGTTGCCTGTGACCGCATGGCAAATGTCCCTGTAATAATCCAAGCTCACCACTAGCAGATATTGTCCTCTTTGTGCTTTCACTTTCGGGCTTCCTCTCAAGGCTTTTAAACGCGTCTACCTTATAAAGGGTGTTTCGTTCTCCTCCCCAACCAATGTGAGATTCTCACAGTCTCAGTCATTCTTGTCTAGGACGTGTTGTCTATGATTGCATGCCCCTTCCAAACCCTGTTTACATACTTTCATTCTAGATACGTGAGTGTATGACCATTCACCAAAACCATATCTACACCCGCCAAGTCTAAAATACTCCCGAATGAGGAATATGGTTAGTTGTCACTTCTTCCTGTCTTGAGTTATATGCTATTTAAGCCGTGGTATTTCTTAATTTTCTTATAGTCACATAACGTTACTCTCTTCAAACGTTTTCAAATGTAATTCATTGCTCACGTTTTCTAAACCTTTTCTCGCAACGTGACTCGAGGTTTTAACATACACCGACGTCGAATTTCTCACTGTCGGAACAAGTGTAGCACAATTATCACAAGAATATGATTGTGACACGTGGCTTAATCTCATACATACTCTACTTATACACCAATCATTCCCATCTCTTTCCCACTCATTTCTTCAACAAAGTTTCCAACTTTTTTCATATCTTCAATTGGGTTTGGTCCATGGGAAGGGTGAGCTTGCCGCCACCTGTTTGTGATACAAATCTCTCGCAGAGAGTGTCTTTTGAGAGCAATAACCTCCGTGAAGCCTCTTTTTCTTCTTACTTGAACCATGCAGAGCAAGAATTTGTGCGTAAACTTGCTGAATCAACTCGCAATCGGTCTAATAATTCCACCATTACCACAACAGCTCAAGAACAAGATGAAGATCATATAGAAGTTTTTGGAGCAGAGAAGTATTTCAATGGCGGAATTAACAGCCCAGAGCTCATCAAATTCTGCTCTGAAAATAAAAAACAGAGCAAGAAGCCTAAAAGTTGCAGCTCAACTCGTTCTGAAGGGAGTTGGAATAGCCAAAATGGTTTGTTACAGAAAGTAAATAGAAAATCTTCGAAGGAAATTAAGAAGAAATCGTCACAATTGGCTAAGATTTTGCTGTATAAATGCTATTGCTGCAACAACAAGTCTGTGGAAGTAAAGAACAATGACAAATCGCCGCCGACCAAATCAGGGATAAATTTCACGTTTCAGAGCTCAATACCGGAGGCCACGAAGAACACGGCGCTGAAAATACAAATTCAAGGCCGGAAATCGATTGAGGTCTTTGGATCCCCAAATGTCGATGCTTTGAACATGAATCATTTGGAGAAGAGGCTGTCGGTAATGGCGTGGAACGACGTCGTTCCGAGAGTGAAAGCTTCTGATTCCGATCAAATCTACGACGAGGACACCGGAAGTGATGCAAGTTCGGATCTTTTTGAGATTGAGAGCTTAACGGGGAACCCCAATTCGATTCTCACAAGACAGGGCTCTAATTGCTCTGATTGTATAACACCCACCGCGCCAAGCGAGGCGAGCATTGATTGGAGTGTAACCACGGCCAGCGCCGCTGATTTCTCCGTCGTGTCGGACTACGATGAACGGCGGCTCTCCACCACCGCTGCAGCCTACATGACTAAATCCAGCTACGAGAGCGACGTGGAGAATATTCATTGGCGGCGTTCGAATCTTCTGATGGGTTGTAAGAATCAGAAAGCGGTGAGAGTGGCCGGAGATAAGTACGATTCTCCGGCGGAAGTTCGCCGGAGAACGGCGTCGTTTGGAAGGCTGATGAGGTTCGAAGCTGATACCAAAATTATGGGGTTTAGCTCGAATCAGAGATTTGCTTGTACGCTTCGCTCATGAGATAATTGGGATTAGAGTTTAAAACATTCCCTAATTAAATGTTGTTTACCTATTTTAATTATTCATAATAAAGTGATAATTTTTAAGGGAATTTATATAATTTTATTATAGTTTCATTACTTAAATTAATGATAAATTCTTTTTTTGCAGAATGAAAGGTTCCAATTTTTTCACAAAAATTAATAAAATGTTTAATATATTTAATTAAATGTTTGATAAAACTCTTTTACAAACGTATTATTTAATATATTTACGTTTTAAAATGATTAATTAAATGTTTTTATATTAATAGCCCTATAAGAAGTTAATAAATTTGCAGGACAATAATTAAAAAAAGGATAGATTTAATGTCAATAATTTGGTCTCACATATGGGCAGAAATTTATTATTAGTATTATTGTTTTTAAAAGAATTTTAAAAAATTCTTAAATAAATCAAAATTATTTTATTTGGGTTTTATAACAAAACAAAAATATTTATAAATTTATTTTTTGAAAAATAAACGATTATCGTAACGACTCATGCCCAAGATTCGAAATCTACCTGATGCCCTGACAATACCTTACATCTCCTACAATATGGTCACGTACTTACTTCTAGCTTAGAGTGAATACTATTTCCACGTACCAACATAAGTCATTCGAGCAAGTTTTGTCCTAACTCACATCCTGGAAAAATTCCCAATACCTCATCCAACAAGCATGCTTAACCACGAAGTTCCTATGATTAAGCCACCGAGAAGGAAGGTGCACTTTGTTGGCATAGATGATGACTTTCAATTCTTTTAAGCCAAAATCACTCTCATTCAGATGTGGTTTCAATTCATGTACCACTTCTTTACTGAGTAAGAACAGAACATGCAGAGAAGACTCGTGTTCACTCTTAGAAACAAAGCCATTAAGTGCGGAATTAAGATTCTAAATCCTGGGTATAACACGTTACATTATCAAAAAATACTCCGTAAAATACAAGAGAGAGACACTACTTTATAATATCCAAAACCATATTATAAGAACATAAAAGAAAAGGTGTGGGTGATTGGCTTGCATGTCATTCGAATAATTGATTTGCTAAAATAGGAGATAATGTTAAAAATTAGAGCATATCCAAAATAGAATGGATTCCATAGCTGTTGCCACATCAAGCATTTCATTACTTGAAATAAAATAAGCGACGTGCAGCTTTGAGAAAGACCCCTCTGATAGGTCCAAACGTCCCTCGGGAAATGATTTACAGATAGATGGTCATTCATAGTTGGCCATCAACATTGTATACTGCTTCTGCATTAAAATATATATATATATATAATGTGCATGACAATTCCAGGTCAGATACAGACAACAACATATGATTCCTGCTATTAATCCAATGTTTGACCGACAGTTTGCCAAACTTTACCTGCTGTTATGTATAGTTTCAATGAAGCAACTGGACATTAAATAATACATATAGTTCCTATGTTCATGCATAAATTATATCATTGTCTTTGTTCTACTAATCATACCATGTGAACCAAATAAGTGCTAAATTTTCGTAGAAACCAAGTTTAGCCTAGATTTGCAGCTTCACCATATCAGAGCAATCTATTTCAGTAGAAGAAAGATAGTTCAGAATGCAGCTGGGAAAGGGATAAGTAACGTTTAACCAAATCGAAAGAAGGAAAAATCAGAGGTTCTCTGTTCACAAGGAGTAGGTACAAGAAAAAGAAAGGTTCAAATCACAACACGAATCAGCTATGAAACGACGAGGAAATAATACTAACAAGAGTGTAAGACACGAGCAGGCGTATGATACAAATTTAGCAGTGTGGTGGCTGAGAGAGATAGAGAGGAAAAAAAAAGTAACAGTGAGGAAAATAATATATGCTTGCTATGGAACAACTAATCTTCCTTAACTCGCGCTTCCGAACCAGCCCCGGCTCTCTTCTCTGAGTAAGGCATATAGGTACCAAATATTCTATCCCACATAACAAAAAATGGCTGGGAGAAGTTATACTTACTGCCATATAGCTGATGGTGGAAATCGTGATATGCAGAATTGTTTCTGAAGAACACATGGAAAGGGTTCCCGGGAATCCATAATCCACAATGGTCATCTACTGTTTTGATGGTGGCGAATGAAAAGAAAAAGATGGAGACTCGAGAGGACATCCCAGAGACGAGGAAAGATAAAGCTCCACCGATCGTGTCGAGGAGAAGACCCTCCAATGGATGGTTGTATAAAGCTCCAAATGCAAAAGGTACAACCAACCGGTGATGATGGGAATGGATGTGCTTGTATAGGAACTTATTCTGATGCATGTATCTGTGAATGAAGTATTGCCAAGTGTCCAACACGAGCATCGCAACAATAAACTGAAGGACGATTGTTAGCCAAGATTTTGGAGCTGTAGCAACCTCCCCATCATTTCCTGTCACCTACGTGATGATAAGTTTCAACAAAGCAATTGTCAGTGGCAGGCAATGCCAAATCGACTCAGCTGTGATAAATAAAACGTACAACAAAAAACGACACGCACAAACATTAGCCACATTGTGACTTGCTAAGTTTATACATTAGACATTAGATGAAGATTGGTAAACGAATGGAACAAGTAATTGTCCAGCTTCCAAATAGAAATGATTGCATCCAGCATATCAGAAATTAATTGCAGGATTTACAGCCTAACGTTCCGATTTTGGCATCATTCAAGAAAGTTCTTCAACCCCTTTATCTTCAGGTATGCGTCGGTGGTCTTCTAACTCGAAAAACTGACCTCAACAAACCAATTTCTGTTTCTTGATTGTATTGGCTACAGCCTACAGGACACTTTCAGCCAGTACTTGAACAGTGAGAGAACGTGTATTTAAGAAATGAGGGCCAAAATGCTACACTTAGGAAACTAATAATCGCGAACTGCAGAACAATAAGATACTCTCAATGTGAAGGGTTAGAATTTGGAAGAACAATAAGATACTCTCAATGTGAAGGGTTTGAATTTGACCATAGCGATCCCGAGTAATCTTTAGATGTAGTCCAGATACAAATTAAAGGGTGCAGAAAAGACCATAAGCCTAACAACTTAGACCAACAATGTCTTCGCTAAATGATACCTATCCATACAGGACAAATTTTTTAAGTGATTACTTCTACTTTCAGTTCGCTTCTTTCTTTTCCCTCAACCACCCAAATCACAAGACAGGAAGGGAAAAAGGATAAAAGCTTAAGCACTATCAACCGCACATCCTAAGTATCAAATTTACTATTATATAGTTTCCTAAGAAACCACAAGGTTAGACGATCATTTCCAATAGAAAATGCTCGTCTTACTTATCTTACTTGACTTCTTTGTTTGGTCGTTGACTCGTGATCAATGGCTGGACCATGCTCTTGCCTTTAGACCCGCCCACTACCAACCTCAACATGTCGGGAAATGCGCACACCCACCTAGCACCCGCTTCACTTACACAATTAGCGTAGTGAAGAGCTACATGCCTATAGAGCTAAAAGCACACCTCTCCTAAACCTGAACCTCGAAGTAGGAGGTTACTCGTTTTTTTTTTTTTTAAGAATTGTGGAGTAGTTTGAGGATCATGGATGAAATATTTTCATGGAAAGTGACCTAACCAGGTGAAATAAAAAAAGATGATTCAGAAATAACAAAAGGAATTCTCAGAAAATAATACATCAACCAATCTTGGTCAGCAAGACTAGGAAGTACAAAGGTCCAACGCTCCACCTACTAATGCTGTCAGCTTGTAAAGTATAAAAGAACTGATGAAGTTTCAGATCAGTAATAAATTTCGCGCAGCTAAGCACTTGTACGATTACTTCTCAACAAAAACAATTGAAGTGACAGTCTTAAAGCATCAATAAATGGTGTCTACAAATCCATGAGAACTTAAAGCAAGTGGGGGACCGGGGGGGAGTTAACAAAATACAGCGATAAATACGCATCGAAGTGGACTCAGCGCCGCCTCTTTCAACTAATAACAATCAATTGATTCAAACTTTATACAGGGGACATGACAAATGCACAAAACATAATCAAAATCATATACAGATTGAAATTAAATGAACTCGGAACTGACATCATGCAATGTGTACCTTAAACAAGAGGATCGCAACGACTGCCTGAATAGTCTGTTGAAGCAAAACGCCTCTGACCACAGTGCTCTTGGGCACTACGTTCTTCTCTAGCTCATCTTCCTTAGAGTGCAACCGGTAGTTCTCAAATGAGCCCAGTAGAATATAAATCCCAGAATACAACCAGTAAACCACAATTGGCACAAAAGTACCCAACATTTGATCGGAGAATACAAAACCCATCTTGGAAAAGGAGCTAGAAGCAATCAAAGACTAAACTCCAATAGATGCCGGAAGTGCATTAGGACTCAAAACCCCAAATCGCAGCTCCCGAACAATTCTCCGGCAGACTGAGAAACAGCAGGGAGGGATTCCCAAATCCAATTCAGGAGAAGGGGGAAGAAGCTTCCCACACTAGCGTTTTCGGGAAAGAAATGAAACAACAACACCGGAATCAACGAAGGAAGGAGGAAATGGAAAGGGGATTCAAGCTAGGGTTTGCAGACAAAACAAAGAGAAATCTGTGGAAGCAGTACGAATCCAGGAAGAGAGAGGATGGAGATCGAGAAGAATCAAACTACGTCGTTTCTTAAGATTCCCTTTCCAACACGAACTTGAGGAAATGTCGTCGTGGAAGAGAAAGGGTTGGGTTGGGCGGTCATCCACGTGGCAGCCTGCCAACGAGTCAAAACAAGGCCAGCATGATGTACGGCTGTGATTTAATGCTTCACCTCGTTTAATCCGTTACCTGCCCACTGTTTCAGCTTCTATATATTTCAAGCCCAAATGTGTCTACGTTTTAAATTTTCCTTTTTAATTTAAACTAATAAAAATTAAACAAAGACAACTTGGAAATCGGTGCGACATCGAAGCCTAGAATTGACCAAACATATTTTAATTCATTTTATTTATTATATATTTATATTAAAACAACCACGTTTGAAGGGGAAAAATTATTAATAATTTTATATAAAAATTTTAAATATGACCGCGCGGTTTGACTCACAGTTTGAAAAACATGAACATTTTCACGCTCTTGTAATGAATATTTTGTTCATCTTTTTATGTTAATTTAGACTGCTTCATTGCTTTGCAGAGTCTTTTAAGTTGTAGGTATCGAATATAAGAGAGACTTTATTAAACAAGTCGATGATTTTTTAGGATTTGTTAGCCCACTTTATGGCTTTACAGATAGATAAATATCCATAGGATCGAACAAGGTCAAAGATGACTTTTTTGTCCTTATCTGTTCACCCCTGTTTCATTCACCGTAGAAATTCCTTGCCACGAGTTGCTCGAGTTCCTTCCCGATAGTTGATTGGGTTTCCTCCGTTATTATCATTATCATCATCATTATTATAATTTTCCAATCTGAAGTTAAAAGAATATTGGGCCTTATTGGGCCTTATTGGGCCAAAGAGCAAAGAAGGATATGAGCCCAAATTTGAAAATCAAACCGATTGGACCGAACCAAACCAATCAGTTCTCCATATTAGAATTGGTTCGGTTTGGCTTTGCAAAAAATGAAACGGTTTGGTTCAAGATTGGGCTCAAATCCGAAGGGACTGAACCGGCATCACCCAACCCTCAATCTCAAAGCCCAAACCAAACCGATTCACGGTTCGATTTTAAATGCGTTGGTTCAGTTCGACGTGAAGCAGTTCCTAAGCAAACGTTTCGTATGCAAGCTGCGAGCTTCGATTTTCGCTCTTTTCTGTTTGATTGTTTTCCCCATTAATCAAAATGAGGGAATGTCTCTCTTCAGAGCGTGCTCTGTTCGGTGGCGCCATGGTTAGCACATTTCCTCCTAGGTTCCAGGTTTGTCTTGTTCCATTGCTGTTCTGTTAAAAATTTACTGCCTACGTCTACAGTGTAGTAATCAAACGTATGCTAGGGAGAGGGCGAGGAAGTTATGTGCACAATGTTCTAATCCTTCGTTCTTGAGTCAAGTCAATTTGCATTTGCGTCGCATACGGCTGGCAACTTATGCTCAAGCCTCTGACCTCATTTGATAAGGTGGTTTTAGCCTTATCTATGGCTGGACAACTTATGTTCAAGCCTCTGACCCTATGTGATAAGATGGTTTTAACTTGAAAAAACCTATTGTTGAGGATTGTTGTGAGGGAGTCGTACATTGGCTAATTTAGGGAATGATCGTGAGTTTATAAGTAAGTAAAATCAAAGCCACGAGAGCTTATGCTCAAAGTGGACAATATCATACCATTGTGGAGATCTATGATTCCTAACACCTATGGCTGAGCAACTTATGCTCAAGCCAGAGAGATTTTTGAAAGCGGGTTATCAAAGTTATATAACTAGTCACACCGCTACTGTAGTAAATTTTGAGGCAACTAGTCACACCCGTATAGTAAATTTTGAGGCGATACATGACTTTGCTGAGTAGTCATACAAACAGAAAATACAATAGGAAGACAATACAACATTGAATTAAACAAAGGGTTCGGCATGGCATGAGCATGTGGCCATGGGCAATACGCCTTAGACGAGCATGACCGTGATAGATAAAAGTGGACTACTTTGGGGAGGGCAAGGAAGTTATGTGATCAAATTGATCAAATTTATAGCTCAAAAACTATTTCTATCGTCTGTAGTAATTAGGAATTAGGATTACAATTTTGAATCTTTTTCAATAGAGGCGTCTGTTGCTTGTTGTAGGAAATGGTCCTTGGTTATGTTCTAAAGAGATGGATGGCATGTATGGTTACAACTGCAGTTGGCCAAATGGTATGTATTGCTGCTGTGTGTGGTAGTCTATCGAGTACTTGAGAAACCTGTTCTTTCTAGTTTTCCTGCTCAGTTACCCAACTTCCCTTAACCTACCTTTTCTTTTGGTATCATCTGGCCCTCTATAAACCCAACCCCATTTTCTTAATTCTTCCTACACCAGCCATGCTTGTCCAAGGCGTAATGTTCATAATTCTTGCCTTGTATCACTTTATCTCTTTCCTTTACTGCCTTCATGATGTATAATTTCCTTCTTATTTTGTCCAAGTATATGACGTTTCAACAAAATCTTGTCCACATCTAGTAGACATGATTTTCCCCGAATGTACTATAGGGAGATGTGACCCATCGACAACTCCTCCCACCTAAATTTTGTATGGCCGTACGACGAAATCATATTTAGGCTTGTGAGACTTGAATCGCCTCAAAATGTACTATAGGAGGATACAACTAGTTGTCAAATTTTCTCTACCTGAAAAGTTATATGTTATTTAAGGTGTTGTGTTGTGTTTTTGCTTGTATGCCATATAACATTGTTTTCAATTTCTCTTAAATCTTACTTTCAAACTCTCTCTATCCCCGTTTTCTAAAACTGTCTCAAATTGGTGCTAGATACTTGAGCATTCATTGTCCGGCCGTAGGCAACACAATCCTAAGTTAGCTTGACTCATTTAGTGCTGAGAGTGAGTGCGGTCGCTGCCAAGAAAAATATGATTGTGGCACGCAGCATGTCTTTCTTGTACCTGTCACTCGCAACTCTTATACCAATTATTGTGCTATATTTTTGTCATTGCAGTGCCTTGAGCGAAAGTGCTATCCCATCCGGATCCATAGAGGTATTCAAAGTTGCAGTCTCCAGCTTTAAAGTCTCAAACTGGAGCATTTTCGGCGCACCTGCCTAATCTATTCAAACAGGTAATACTCTCGCCCATTCTTACTTCACTTCCATATGAAAGTAGCTAACAAAGCTCAGTCAATTATGTCTGCTCTCTTCAATTGGTGCTTGTTTGTAGAGTGTATAGGGCTGTCCGTTGAGTTTTGATTCTTTTACTTTGTGGGAAGGTCATGGTAGGAAGTGAATAGCCAAGCCCATTTGAGAACTCCCCTTCAAGATGAACAAAATAGAACAAGCATTAGCCATTGTATATAAGGACCCCATATTTTGCTGGAGTCAATCACGTGGGAAACAAAGGGTTTGAACATTAAAGCATGAATGACTGACCATATTAGGTAGCCTAGTATGTGTTTTCACACATGTAGCAGTGACCTTTTTCTGGAAATATAAAAAAAATTATTGTCTAACCTTTTAATAATTGCGAAAGGAACAACTACCCTCTTTGAATTTACCTTTTTTTTTTTATTGTTTTTCAAAATTTTTAGATCAGAATCTTGACTTCTGAAGACGGGTTTTGTGAACTTTTTAACTAAACTTGTAATAGCCTAAGTTTATCGTTAGCCGATATTGTTTTCTTTTGACTTTCTCTTTCGGACTTCCTTTCAAGGTGTTAAAGCTTGTTTGTTAGGGAGAGGGTTCCACACTCTTATAAAGTTTCATTCTCCTCTCCAATTCATATGGGATCTCACAATCCACACCCTTCGAGGTCCAGCGTCCTCGCTGGCACTTGTTCCCCTCTCCGATCGATGTGAGACCCTCAATCTACCCTCTTTTGAGGACCAGTGTCCTCATCCCCCTTTGAGGTTCAACCTCTTCTCTGGCACATCACCCAATGTCTGGATTCGATACCATTTGCAATAGTTCAAGTCCTAGCAGATATTGTTTTCTTTGGGTTTTACCTTCTGGCTTTCCCTTAAGGTTTTTAAACGTATTTGCTAGGGAGAGGCTTCCACACCCTTATAAAGAATGTTTCGTTATTCTCTCCAACCGACGTGGGATCTCATAAGCCACCCCCCATCTCCCATTCGGGGCCCAACGTCCTTACTGCCACTTGTTCCTCTCTCCAATCGATGTGGGACTCCCCATCCACCCCCTTCGAGGTCCAATGCCCTCGTTGGCACACCCCCTAGTGTCAAACCTCTTCGAGGTTCAACCTTCTCGCTGGCACATTGTCCGGTGTTTGACTCTGATATCATTTGTAATACCCCAATCTCACTACTACCCTAAATTCTCCTCTCTAACTGGTGTGAGGTCCGACAAAACGAGCCCTTCTTATTAGTTAGTTTGTTAATTAATGTTAAATAATATGTATCCTCGGATGAAGAAAAGCAAATATGAAGAGAAAAAGTTGAATGCAAAAGCAGTTTAAGAGGGAAGATTAAAGGCCATAATTGTTATGATTACAGCACTCATCACCACAGCCCACGAAGGGTGTAGCTTGAGCGAGAGAGAGAGTGTGAGAGGGTGGGGTGGCAATGGAGGACATTCCATTTAAAGCCGAAGATGGGAGATGGGACCAATGCCTTCCCCATAAGTCCCATTATAACTCTACCCATGTGCCTTGCTTTGCCCCCTTCGCCCCCACGCACCCAATATGACTCACCATTTTCAGAAAGATTATCAAAATAATTCAAATTTGTTTTTATTACTTACACCCGAACATGCATGTCGGGAACAACAAACCTCTACATTAGTATGATATTGTACACTTTGAGCGTAAGCTCTAATGACTTAGGCTCGTTGAAATTCTTTTACTGCCACCAATCACTTTTCACTGGGACGAAATTCTTCATTTTGAGTATGATTGTTTTTAGTTCCGCCTAAAAGAAACACTATATCAGTGGAGATAGTTATCTTCTATCTAACCTAAGTTCTTTGTCACTATAACAGTTGAAGCTCACTATTAGCAGGTATTTGTCCATTTTAGCTCATTACGTATCACTGTCAACCTCATAGTTTTAAAACGTGTCTACTAGGAAGAGGTTTCCACTTTGTTCCCCTCTCCAACCAATATGAGATCTGGGATCTCAAATTCATTTCCGTCCCAAATCAAAGATTAAATATTGTTATCAATATTCCGGCATACACCATGTTTTTACTTCAACTAAGTAATAGAACTTGTCGCCGATATTAATATTTATTTTCTTTCTTTCTTTACTTTATAAGTATTTTGTAAAAGATATCGATCGAGTCTCAATATCAATAGATATTTTCAATTCCACATTAACCCTTCTGGACGTTTACCCTCTACCAAAAATATTTTTTAAGAGTACACAACATGTCAGATGCACATTAATTAAAAAAAATTGGTAGCAACTCAAATCACGAGAGATAGAACTAGAAAATCGAAGTCAATATTGGATGCATGAAAGTCAATTTCAAAATTTTTAAAAAAATCAAAACTAAAAAATTTACATAGATAGATAAGGATACTAATTTTTATTTAATAGGTCGATGGTTTGCGGGTACCATTAAAACAATTTAGAAAAATAAACTATAATATTTAATTAAATAAATGGTCGTTTTCATCTCAAATACCAAAATTTTCAATGTAAATTAACTAGTTTCACATTGATTTATTAGATACGAAAAAAAATGTTCGAATTTTCAAAATCAAAGATATAAATCATCGTCGGCTGTCAACGATCATCAGCGCCACAAATATTGATTATATATATATATATATAAAAAAGAGAAAAAGCATTTTTTTTTAATATTTTCATTACATATTTTGATTAAATTAATAAAAACAATGATGTTGATGTACATAAAAAAAATAATAATAATAACAAGCTTTTGAATTTGTGGCCCTTATAGGGTGCTAGCCTGTCATTCCAATTCATGTCATAATATATGTAAAAGCAATAATCATATGCTAAATATTCCCCTAATCATAGTTACGAATATCTAAATTGATACTTAAGTATCTTTCATATATATATATATATAGCAAAAAAAAAAAAGAAAATTGACTTGACCAAAAACAGTACGAAAATGAAATATTTATGGCCTGTTAACAACTAACATTCCCACAAAATTTAAATGAATTATTTAATTTTTTGGGATGAATAATTCATGTAAGGTAAGGCATCGATATTTAGATGTGCAACATTACACGTGATATCACTTTGAGCTACTCTCTCTCCAGCTGCCCTCTTGCCTGTCAACTTCACTGCATTATTATCCCACTTTCCCATTTTATTACTTCTTTCTCATCTACTTATTGCCCTTCTTTTTTACCCCCCAAATTTTACCCCTCAACACGAGTTTAACTCATTTTAGTAGGTATAGACCGTGGAAAGATTTAAATTTTTGACCCTTTGATCAGTGGTGGTCCTCGTGTAGCAAGGATTTTAAGTCGTTTTAACAAGTACAGACGGGTGAAAGATTTGAACTTTAGACCCTTTGGTCGGGGTGGTCCTCATGTAGCAACGATTTTGAGTTGTTTTAGCAAAGTATAGACGGGTGAAAGATTTGAACTTTAGACCCTTTGATCGGGGTGGTCCTCATGTAGCAACGATTTTGAGTTGTTTTAGCAGGTATAGACTGTGGAAAGATTTAAACTTTTGACCCTTTGATCGGTGGTGGTCCTCGTGTAGCAACGATTTTGAGTCGTTTTAGCAAGTATAGATGGGTGAAAGACTTGAACTTTAGACCCTTTGATCGGGATGGTCCTCATGTAGCAATGATTTTGAGTCGGTGTAGCAGGTATAGACAGGTGAAAGATTTGAACTTTTTACCCTTTGATCGGTGGTGGTATGCATGAACTAGTTGAACCAAACATGTCATGTTAGTTGATCATGGGTGAAAGATTTGAACTTTTGACTCTTTGGTGGTATGTTTGAACTAGTTGAACCAAACATGTCACGTTAGTTGGATTTGAACTTTTGACCCTTTGATCAATGGTGGTATGTTTGAACTAGTTGAACCAAATATGTGATGTTAGTTGATCCTGGATGAAAATTTTGAACTTTTAACTCTACGAACGGTAGTGGTATGTTTGAACCAACCATGTCACGTCAGTTGATCGTGGGTCAATGCATAATTTTTCCTAGAAAAGAGATGCTCTTCTTTACACATCGTTGTAATGAGTGTCGATTAGGATAGATTAAAAAAAAAGAAAAGGAAAAGGAAAAGGTAAAAATGTGTTAGGAGAAGGCAGCTTTATGAAGAAAAAAGGAAAAAGAAAGGTGTTGTGAGGCAGAAATTAATATGAGGGAGGAAGAGGTAGCTGGTTTTTTCACAGACAGCATGATTGTGATGAGTCCTTTTTAGGTTTGTATCCACACCCAACGTGATTATGTCGTTGCCTATAGTGACAATGCATGAGACAAAGCCTTTTGGTGTTAATGCCCCAAATTATAATAAAAATCATATCTTTCTTGTTCAACCACTCCAAAACTCTTCTGCAAAGTACACTACACCTTACAACAACACTAACAAAACCAAACCAAACCATGTTCCTTAATATTAGCAAACTGTCTCTAACATATCCCACTTGCTCCTTTCTTCTTCCCATGGATTATCCTTAATGGAAGTTGTTTAATCTTATGATTAGTCTCTTAAATTGACTTGCTCATCATTTGAGTTGCTTATCATTCATTCATTGCTAGTTGTTGGAATGTAATATTATCATGTCACACTTCCTTTCTTTTGTTGTTGTTTTTTTTCCCTTTATGGTGTCTCCTTTTTATGTTACATTTTAGAATATTAGCCACATGGGTCTTTGCCCTTCTGTGCGTTTGGTGTTGGATCGAATTCTGCGTCGGCTTTTCTCTCGCACACGATTCTTCTATCCTGTAACAAATAGTCTGACCGATGTGGGATCTCACAATCCACCTTCTTAGGAGTATAGTGTTCATGCTTTGTTCCTTTCTCTAACTGATGTGAGATCTCACAATCCATCGACCCCCCTTAAGGATCCAACGTCCTCACTGACACACCGCCCGATGTCTAGTTCTAATACCATTTGTAAAAGTCTAAACTCACTGCTAACAAGGGAGAAGTTTCCATATCCTTATAAGAAATGCTTTGTTCCTTTCTCTAACCGATGTGAGATCTCACAATCCATCGACCCCCCTTAAGGATCCAACGTCCTCACTGACACACTGCCCAGTGTCTAATTCTGATACCATTTATAAAAGTCTAAACTCACTGCTAACATGAGAGAAGTTTCCACATCCTTATAATGAATGTTTTGTTCCCCTCTATAGCCGAGCCCCCTTAGAGTCCCGAAGTTCTCATTGGCACACTGTCTGATATTTGGCTCTGATACTATTTGTAAAAGTTCAAGCCTACCGCTAGAAGATATTGTCCGCTTTAGTCTGTTATGTATTACTATCAATCTCACGATTTTAAAACGCGTATGTTAGAGAGGTTTCCGTACGTAAGTGGGTGGAATCTTAGCTATTGTATATGGTAGGAAATGTAATCTCATGAGATCTAAGGGAAGATACTGTTAGAACAGTGATTAAAAAACTGAATAAAGCTGATGTATCTGAATTCAAACTGAAATATATTCAAAGCTGCAGATCAATATGCATAGTACAAAGGAAAGGAAAGAGAAGAAGCGTTCTGCCCAACAACTCTGCTGACTTTGGTGTGATTTTCAAATTGGGATATATTGAATAACACCAACAACATGACAAAAACTAAACTACAATTCATTCAAAATCTAAACACTTTGCACGTAAAGCATTTAAGATATTTCTAAGGACCACACTTCACACATAACATTAACTCTTCAACGCACTGCCTCGCTACCAAGATAGGGACCTCAAAATTTGCTCATCTCTCCAACAAGCAACCACCGGTAATAGTTGAGCTTCATTCAGTTTGTCCACTGACTGATATGGGAATCCTAAGTAATATCAAAACATCCACTTTGACGGTACCGTCTGGTGTCTAGCTCTAATATCATTTATAACAGTTCAAGTCCACCACTAGCGGATATTGTTCGTTTTGACCCGTTATGTATCGAGGTTTCGACCCCTTATAAGGAATGCTCGTTTCCCTTTCCTACTGATGTGGGATTTCACAACTCACTCTCTTCTAAGCCAGCATTCTCGAATGCATACCACTTAGTATCTGACTCTGATACCATTTGTCCATTTTGACATGTTATGTATCGCCGTTAGCCTCATAGTTTTAAAATGCATCTAGTAGGGAGAGGTTTCCACTCCCTTATAAGGAATGTTTTGTTCCTCTCTCCAACTGATGTGCGATCTCACCATCTATCCCATTGGGGGCTTAGCGTCCTTGCTGGCACACCACCCAGTGTCTGACTCTATACCATTTCTAACAGCCTAAACTCATCGCTAGCAATTCACCCTCATGTGAGCCAGCGTCCTTGCTGGCATACCACCCAGAGTTTGGCTCTATACCATTTGTAATAGCCTAAACTTGTCGCTAGCAATCCACCCTCTGGTGGGCCAGCGCCCTCGCTGGCACACCAACTAGTGTCTGGCTCTAATACCATTTGTAACAGCCTAAACTCATCGCTATCAATCCACTCTCTTGTGGGCCAGCGTCCTTGCTGGCATACCACCCAGAGTCTGGCTCTATACCATTTATAACAGCCTAAACTTGTCGCTAACAATCCACTCTCTTGTGGGCCGGCGTCCTCACTGGCATACCACCCAGTGTCTGGCTCTAATACCATTTGTAACAGCCTAAACTCATCGCTAGCAATCCACTCTCTTGTGGGCTAGCGTCCTTGCTGGCATACCACCCAGAGTCAGGCTCTATATCATTTATAACAGCCTAAACTTGTCGCTAACAATCCACCCTCTTGTGGGCCAGCGTCCTCACTGGCACACCACTCAGTGTTTGGCTCTAATACCATTTGTAACAGCCTAAACTCATCGCTAGCAATCCACCCTCTTGTGGGCCAGCGTTCTCGCTGGCACACCACCCAGTGTCTGGCTCTATACCCTAACAATTCATCCTCTTGTGGGCCAACGAGCCACCCAGTGTCGGGCTCTATATCATTTCTAACAACCTAAGCCCACCGCTAGGAGGTATTTTTCGCTTTGGCCTGTTATTTATCACCATTAGTCTCACCGTTTTAAGACGTGTCTAGTACGAATAAGAAGAGATTTCCACCCTTTACAAAAAAAAAAATGTTTCGTTCTAGTCAAACTTTGATGGGTTCATAAGTGTTTTACTTAAAATAGAGGTGAAGAGCAGTAGAAATAATGTCATCCTAAAAATGAAGTGTTTATGAAAAGAAGGATTGTGAAGAGTGAAAACCCTCCATCGAATCACTTAAAAAGAAGAAGGCAAATTGGATGGTGGAGAGATGAGTGAGAGAAAAGCCGAGTTTACGTATGGCTCAAAAGTAAAGATAGAAAATTTATTGAACAAAAACAGCAATAATAAGAAAAGGTAAAGGATTATCCTGTCCCATCGCCTTTCGATTCAACTCCATGCACTTTCTTTGATTCCCCAAACAATGTTACTGCCACTTCTTAATCTATATGAATCACCAAATATACTCTCTTAACTTCGCCCTTTCATGTTCAAATGATCCGTCCCTTGCGTCCACTCCTTTTGAGGTTCTGATACCATTTGTAATATCTCAAGCTCACTGTTAACCGTGTCGGGCTCCAAAAAGAAGAGAAAGAGGAGGGGACGGGGGAAATACGAGAAAGGTGAAGCCCTTGAGAGGCAAAGTGAAAAGGGAAAAGGGTGTCAATTGCAAATTATGTCAATGATGATAGGAATGATATGGGAGCCACATGCATCATGTTATTTAGATAATTCATGAACTTCCTTTTAACAGTCACTCTCTCTATCTCTATCTCTATCTCTCTCTCTCTCTAGAATTATTAGTTTTTTGACTTGCCTGTTTGTGGGACCCATCCCACTATATCCTTATGTCTTCATATTAACTATGATCTCCAAGAATGAACATTGAATCCTACCTAATCCTTTTCAATTACACAACCCTAATTTCACACCCGGTTTTCGTGTTCACGTATCAAACGGTTGAGAGGAAGATCATGAGTTTAAATTGGGTTTGACCCTCTTCAGCTGATGTGGAATCCACCCCTTGGAAGGAAGATCATGAGTTTAAATTGGGTTTGACCCTCTTCAGCCGATGTGGAATCCACCCCTTGGAACTTTCGTTCCCCTCTCCAATCGATATGGGGTCTCACAAACCACCTCTCTTGGGAGCCCACCGTCCTCGTTGGCACACTGCTCAGTATATTATCCACTTTGACCCGTTGCGTAGTGTCACAACTAGAGAGAGGTTTCCACACGCTTATAAGGAATACTCCATGCATGTAACGACCTAAATCCACTGCTAATAGATATTGTCCTCTTTGAGCTTCCCCTCAAGACTTTAAAACACGTCTGCTAGGGGAAGGTGTCCACACCCTTATAAATGGTGGTTTATTCTACTCCCCAACCAATGTGACACCCTTATAAATGGTGGTTTGTTCTACTCCCCAACCAATGTGGGACATCACAATCCACCCCCCTTCGGGGTCCAGCGTCCTTACTGGCACTCTTTTCTTTTTCCAATCGACGTGGGACCGCCCCCAAATCCACCCCCTTTAGGGCCTAGCGTCCTTACTGGCACACCGCGTCGTGTCTACCCCCCTTCGGGGAATAGCGAGAAGGCTAGCATATCGTCCGGTGTCTGGCTCTGATACCATTTGTAAAAGTCTAGATCTACCGTTAGCAGATATTGTTCTCTTTGGACTTTCCCTTTCTGGCTTCCCCTCAAGACTTTAAAACGTGTCTCTTAGGGGAAAGTTTCCACACCCTGGTTTGTTCTTCTCTCCAACCAATGTGAGACATCACAGTGCGCCTTTTAAAGAGCTGATCCAAAGATAGTTCAATACATCAGACACGTAAGAAATATTATCTCCATTAAAAGTAAAGTCACGAGAGATTATGCTCAAAATAAACAATGTCATATCATTATAGAGAGTCGTGATTGGTGACACAGAAATCCCACTTATTATTTTTGTTGCTTAAAGCTTGCCCACTTCCCATATCTTCTCTCTCTTTCTTTCTTACTCTTGTATGGATCAAAAAGGAGGAAACTTTGAGACACCCACACACACACACACACACAAAGCTCTGCCAGCTCCCATCTGAAAGGAATTCCATGCTGCTCCACAAATACAAGAGAGAGAGAGAGGAGAGAGAGAAAGAGACCCAGTAGGCCATTATGTGATATGATCTAAGGGTCAGCTACAGATGTACTGGTAGCCAAAAAAAAGAGACAAACAGTCTACGCTTATGATCATGGACGCTGAAAATGGGATCCGAAGACCTAATTTTCCATTACAATTGTTGGAGAAAAAAGAAGAACACCACCCTTGTTCCACCTCCGCCAACAACGGAACATCAACCACTACTCCAATTCTTCAATCCTCTTCTTCTTCTTCACCCAACAAGCCCCCTCCCAAAAGGGCCACCACCAAAGACCGCCACACCAAAGTCGACGGCCGCGGTCGCCGTATTCGTATGCCTGCTCTTTGCGCTGCTAGGGTTTTTCAGCTCACTAGAGAACTCGGCCACAAGTCCGATGGCGAAACAATTGAGTGGCTTCTACAGCAAGCTGAGCCCGCCGTAATTGCCGCTACCGGAACCGGTACAATTCCGGCGAATTTCACTTCACTTAATATTTCCCTTCGTAGCTCCGGCTCCACCATCTCCGCCCCTTCCCACTTCCGAACGAGCTATTTCAACCCGACCCAATTCGCCGTCAGAACAAGATCCGATCTTTGGGATCGGAGTAACGCTCTCGTGGATGATTCTTCTACATTCTTGAATTTCAACTCTTCGAACTATGTCAAGCACGATCAGGGTGGAATTGATTTGACTGAGGCGGGAAAAAAACGGCGGCCGGAGCAGTCGGAATCTTCATCGGAAAATCCAATCGGGAATTATTTAGTTCAATCGAATTCCGGGTCGATTCCAGCGAGTCACGGCACGGCGGTACCGACGACATTTTGGATGATGACGAATCCGAGTAATCCAGCGAGTGATCCGATGTGGACATTCCCGTCGATGAGTAGCAGCAGTATGTTCAGAGGAGCAGCTGCAGCTGGTGGCAGTGGCGGGTTTCATTTCATGAATCTTCCACCGCCAATGGCTCTTTTGCCAACTGCCCAACCGTTGGGCTCCGGGATCGGTGGCAGTGGCGGCGGTCCAGCCACCGACACCCACTTGGGGATGTTAGCAGCGCTGAGTGCTTATAGAACGATGCCGGGATTGTCAGTGTCAGAGTCTCCGACAAGAGGAGTGGCGGCTGTTCATCAAAGTGGGAATGAAGCTCATGATTCCACTTCAAATCGTGATCAATCTTAGACCCACAAGACATCTCAAAAAAACATGTATGCTTGCTGCTTTTCAATCCTAATACATACTTTTTTCTTTAATTTCTTTCTTTTAGTGATTGATTTTCTGAGTAAATACACCAAAAAAAAAGAGTGATAGTTGTTTATTGCGGTTTGTGTGTATGAGTTTTCATTAAAACTGCAATGTTCTTTAGTATCATAGTAGCTGCGATGGATTTGGTAAGCAATTAAGGCTTTTTTGATTACCAAAAACAAGGCTTGGATTTGGCTTGTGTTCCCCCCGCCGGCATCTGCCTATGTTTTCATCATATAAATGAATATCAACCTGAGTATTTTCGGTTTTTGAATGTTATATCTATCTATCTATCTATCTATCTATCTATCTATCTATTTTTTGTTCATGTGGAGAATTTTAAGTTCTGGTATCTTTCTACATCTGAAATTTCGTATTTTCGAGGCATGAATTAGTCTAAATGCTCGTTGGGAATGGATACAATGTTTTGACATGGATGTATGGTTGATAAGAAAGTAATGATCGTATTGTTTTGGAGTTTTTATGAACGTGGTAAAACTTAAAGAAAGGAGGGAGCAATGAGTTGTAGACGGGAAGGATAATGTTGGGATTTTGAAGTTTTTCTATTTAACGAGCTACCTCTTTGTCAAAATCATTTTTTGTTCGGACTCTTCTTTACAAAAAATGATCTGTTTGTCTTGAAATGACCTAGTCCAATAGGGACATCCCAATTCATTTGGCATTTCGATTCAATCAAATAGAAGGTCTACAGGGCACCATATTTTAGGAGCCCAAACTATGTGATTGCATAAATCCTCCTCTATGGGTTACCGTTCGTGGACTCCTTCCCATTCTTAAAACTTCGACTCGTATTGTTCATAGAAAATCTATGATTAGCGATAGAACAAAACTCATTTTGTATCATATCTAAGTGATTCTTCTGTCTGGGCCGAATATACTTTTTTTATTTAAAAAATACATAAATATCATATCATCTTAAAAATATTAACTTTACCAACAAACCCTTTTGCTAACTACTTCATAAGCTATTATGAGTATCATTAGTTCAACAAACTTTGATTAATGGAAAATATATGCTCTACGTTTCACTATACTTCACCTATCATTTTTATGCCCTAATCAATGTCACCCTATTGATTTGATACTCACTTACGTATATTTGGCATCATCATCACCACATATTTTTCATCACTAAATCTCGTTGATCATTGACCAAACAAAGATATTTCCATCTTGCTCCCAAATTGTCGTAGATAAAAACAAGCATTTATTCACCAACTAAACCATCAAACCAATTAAACAGATAGAACAACGAATCGAACCACTACAATGATATGATATTATCTAACTCTATGTTCGACGTTGAAGCCAATGAGTGAGTGGTAAGAGTGTACATTGGCCTACTGAAAATCGGTGCCTCTTTTCTCGTGTACCATAATTCTCGGACAATTAGCCCTACTGTCAAAAACACCTTTTTGACAAACTTTACTCCTACGCCTTTCTCTATCCATCAACCTCCCCTTTATTGCCACACCCATTTCTTCCACACCAAACAAGCCTAGTTTCAATTTTGCAGGCCATGGGTTCGGGGAACTTTCTTCAAGTCGTGGCCAACAACTTCGATGTTCTTGCTCTGTAATCATTCTACTTCCTTCCATTGCTTTCAAAATTTGCCCTTTCTTTAACTTGTTTTGATCTCTGGCTTTCAACTTTGCAGGCCAGTGGTTTGTCTGGTGTATCCACTGTAAGTCACCAATGGGTTTGTAATTTTGTATTAACCTTATTTGAATTCACAGCTACAATGGGTTGTTTTTGTTTGATAATAGTTACGCTTCGATCAAGGCTATCGAGACGAAGTCAATTGTGGATGATCAGCAATGGCTCACTTACTGGGTTTTGTACTCACTCATGACTCTCTTCGAGCTCACGTTTGCCAAAGTTCTAGAAGTGTAAGTAGGCTATGTTAAGATTGTTGGGAGGGAGTCTCACGTTGACTAATTTAGGAAATGATCATGAGTTTTACGGAATACATCTCTGTTGGTATGATGTCTTTCAGAGAAGCCTAAAGTAAAGCCATGAGAGCGTATGCTCAAAATGGACAATATCATACTATTGTGGAGATCCGTGATTCTTAACATGGTATCAGGTATCAGAGTCATGCTCTTAACTTAGTCATATCAATAGAATTCTCAAATGTCGAACAAAGAAGTTGTAACAACCCAAGCCCATCGCTAGCAAATATTGTTCTCTTTGGATTTTCTCTTTCGGGCTTCGCCTCAAAGTTTTTAAAATGTGTTTGCTAGTGAGAGGTGTTCGTTCTCCTCCCCAACTAATGTGGGGTCTCACAGAAGTTGTGAGCCTTAAACGTGTAGTCAAAAGTGACTCAAGTGTTGAACAAATGGTGCATTTTGTTCAAGGACTTCAGAGAAGGAGTCAAGCCTCGATTAAAGGGAGGTTGTTCGAGGGCTCCACCATAGGCCTCAAGACAGGCTCTATAGTGTACTTTTTTCGAGAACTCCAGAGAAGGAGTCGAGTCTTGATTAAGGGGAGGTTGTTCGAGGGCTCCACCATATGCCTCAGGAGAGACTCTATAGTGTACTTTGTTCGAGAGGAGGATTGTTGGGAAGGAGTCCCACAATGGCCAATTTAGAAAATGATCATGGATTTTCTCTATTGGTATGAGACCTTTTAAGGAAGTCCAAAACAAAGCCATGAAAGCTTATGTTCAAAGTGGACAATATCATACCATTACGAAGAGTCGTGGTTCCTAACACGTTAATTCTTGTTCCAGGGTTGCGGTTTGGCCCTACGTGAAGCTGATAATAATGAGCTGGTTGGTGCTGCCACACTTCAATGGAGCAGCACACGTTTACAAAAACTTCATTAGGCCATACTATATGAACCCACAAACTTCAACGCTATGGTATATTCCTCAAAAGACCAAAGAAATTTTCAGTGCCCCAGATGATGTTTTAACTGCTGCTGAGAAGTACATGGAACAACATGGAACTGAAGCTTTCGAAAGGCTTATGCACAAGGTTTGTTCATGCATTTATTTAACATATTAACTATGTGTTTGATCCTGACGACGTAATTTGTTTGCCAAATTTAGCAGCAGTCCGAAAGAGATAGGCCGAGGAGGAACAACAATTACATGATATTCGATGATGATTACGTATATTGATTGAATTGTGTACTTTGTAACTCGTTGATGATGTGTAAGAGGATGGCTTATGCATAAAATGTTATGAACTTGCAACATCATGTCCCTAATTCTAGCTAAGTATTGATCTCATTTTCATTCGTTTACTTTGAAAAACTATAAAGATTTGATTGATAATAGAAATGTCATCGGGGCGGGGACCCGTCCCATCTCCAAGACATTAAACTCGTTAGAACTTAAAACATAAAATCCATTTGAATTTCGAAGACTTCAACCCTTTGAAGTGCGCCACTTGAGAATAGAAATAGAAATAGAATTGGGATCGAAAGTCTGATCTTAGTTCATGTTGTTTATAACTGTTGAAATATGATACAAACTATCAACTAATACCCGAAAAAATAGAAATAGAAATAGAACTAAGATCGAAAGTCTGATCTTTATTCATGTTTATAACTGTTTAAATAGAATACAAACTATCAACTAATACCTACAAAACGACATAAAATATATAACTAACTAAATCTTGTATATAAAATAAAATATACGCTAATCAAATCTAAGATAAAATATACTATTAACAATTTCAACCATAAAAAAAATATCAACTAATACCTAAAAAATGAGAGAGAATATATAACTAACTAAATGTTGTATATAAGATAAAATATATTGCTAATCAAATCTAAAATAAAATATACTACTCATAACTCCTAACTATAAAAAAAATATTAACCATATATATCCATAATTAATTATTAAAATATATTTTTCAAATATCATATTTAATAGAGTCAGTAAATTGGATAGAGACGGGAATGGAGAATCTAATCAAATCCTGTCCCGACCCCAATTATCTAACGAGTAGAATCTCTCCCAATTTATCTCCCATTCTTCGTTTAAATAGGAAATTTTTGTGTAGCGAGAATGGAAAATCTAATCACGTCCCGTCCCCGGTCCAATTATATAACGCAGAAATCTCTCCCAATTTATCTCTCATTCTGGTTTAAATAGGAAATGTATGTGTAGCGTGCAAGTTGGATACTATTTATTAGGTCTCTATGTATAATTTGTTAATCTTATTATAATTTCATTAATTAAGATATATATGGTTAATTAAGAGATCATTTGTGAATAAATGAGAAGGAATTATAAAATAAGAGTAATAACAAATTATATAAAAAAATTGACCGACATACAAATTAAAATTATATATATATATACAAGCACTGCGAAGAGTGGGTTATAGCGCACGTGATTAAATATTCAAAAGGCCCAAACAAACTCATGAGCCCAAATATTAGTGGGCCCATCACGTAGTAAAGCCCAAACAAACTCATAATAGGTTCACTGGAAAGCCCATATGTTAATGGGCCCATCACATGCTCTGCCCAGAGCTTCGGCTAGGGCGCAGGGCCAGGTTCACAGCATAAAGCGGGGGTTTTAAAATCTCATATAAATTCACCACAAAACCTTCCTCCATTACGGCGCTTTTCGTTTTCGTGTTTTAGGGTTTCCGATCGAGATCGCGGCGAGGACTGAAGCCGGAGCGGAGAAGAAGACATGGTGCACGTCTCTTTCTACAGGAACTGTGAGTATTCTTAAATTCAATAACTTTACGGAATTGTATATTCATTGTCACCTAATAGAGCCTTCGAGCATCTGCAATACATACTCATATGCTTCATTTTAATGCACTTAAGGTTTGGATCTTCTATCTCTGGTACTTTTCTTCTGGTTGTGTTTCGCGCATGTTAGGCCTCCTGGTTAATCTTAGGTTAGCTGGAACATAAGGAACCGTATGGTTGGGATGCCATGGGGGTTGGATTAGAAATCATGGGGACTCAAATTCCTAGGCTTTAAATTCATGAATGCTTGACAGTTTCTCTGCTCCATTTTGTTTTCTTTCAAAATTTTTGTTCAGTTCATTTTATGTAGATCAGAATATGACAGTGGCTTTTGCATTATTATTATTATAAAATGTTGTTTTACATAATGCCGATTTCTTGGCGCGGTTGCTGAGAGCCATGGTTGTTGAATAGTGGGATCTGTCATTATGTAGATGGAAAGACGTTCAAGAAACCTCGTCGTCCTTATGAGAAGGAGCGTCTGGATGCAGAACTTAAACTTGTAGGTGAATATGGGCTTCGTTGTAAAAGGGAGCTATGGAGGGTTCAATATGCATTGAGCCGAATCCGTAATAACGCAAGAATGCTTTTAACTCTGGATGAAAAGAATCCGCGTAGGATTTTTGAGGGAGAGGCTCTGCTTAGGAGGATGAACAGGTATGGACTTTTGGATGAGAGTCAAAACAAGCTTGATTATGTTTTGGCACTTACGGTGGAGAATTTCCTTGAGCGTCGTCTTCAAACCCTCGTATTCAAGTCTGGAATGGCGAAGTCTATTCATCATGCTAGAGTGCTCATCAGGCAAAAGCATATAAGGTAGAATGGCTTTATCATCACTCTAATCTTTTAGATGTTGCATCGCAGTAACATTCCTTTGTATATAAAGTACTCTGAAACCACTTGATTTATACCAATTTTGTAAGATCGTATTTGTTGCCTGGACATTGTTAGGTGTTTGCTGCATGCAAAATTGTAAGCTTAGTGTTGTTTTGTATTACTTCTATACTCTTCCTTATTGAAATGTATGTAGCGTTTGAAGCATATGTTGTTGATTATTTCATTCGATTCTGTCTTTCTAGGGTTGGGAGGCAGGTGGTTAACATCCCTTCTTTCATGGTGAGAGTTGATTCTCAAAAGCACATAGACTTCTCTCTCACTAGTCCATTTGGTGGTGGTCGCCCCGGAAGAGTGAAGAGAAGGAACCAGAAGGCAGCCGCCAAGAAGGCTGCTGGTGGAGATGGAGATGAAGAAGACGAGGATTGAGTTATCGAGTAAACACATAATCCGAGATGATGGTAAAAGATTAGCCAAGGATCTCAGGTATCTGAGATTAACCTCAAGTCCTGTTTCCTTCTCCAGCTAACCTTGAGCTTTCTCTGTTGATGAAAATGTTATGTTTTCTAGAAGTTTTGCTTTGATTAATTTTCATTTAGAGATCTTGATTGTTCTTCGGTGGTGGCACTAGTTTTCAATTTTGGACAAGCTTCTCTTTGGATTTTGTTGTCACATTTTTTATGCCATGATAGGACTTCACTAAAAATTCCTCTGCATCATGAATTTATTGAGTAGATTTGATCATAATCTGGTTGCTTGAGTAGATTTGATCATAATCTGGTTGCTTGGCGTATTTATATTCTTCATGGTGCTCTGCAAGTGTGTGTGAGTTGTAAGCCCTAGACTGTCATGAGTTTAGATATAGTAAACCATGAATGTCAAAATGTCAGATAGATTGAAATTTGAAGGTATTATGAGTTTATATCTAGACCTTGATGGATATCATGTGTCAATAACAAGATGTGCTTATTTTACTCTTACAAATACTGATCTATTCTCTACTTATCCCAAGTCTTGGTGGGATACTGAAATAAAGAAACCCTTGGATTTATTGGGAAATGAAAGGTCAAAAAGATGATTATGTGATCTGTTGAAGTCATGATGATTATATTGCAATGATAATGAAAATATTGAAGTTATCCTTATGGTTGAATGGCCCAATAACATAAATTCTGTTCGTGCCAATTATTTGATAGACCAAATTGTTTTGCACCTAATCTTTTAGTCTTTTCCTTAGTTTTCCTTCGTTATTTTAATATTTAGTAAAGGTAAGGACTTGAAATGAAATTGTTGGATTGTCTCTTTGGGGCCCTTCTATTAAGTTTTTAATTTTCAACAATAATTCTACTTGATGAATTTGCTTCGTCCTCTTTGTTTGAGTTTTGTTTCAAGAGTAAGGGTGTTCTACCATAGTGACCCAAATAACATTGGGATATGCCATGTAATAATTGGATATAAAATTGATGAACTTATAATCATTCAGGCACATAATCAATGATAAAAGAAACTGTCAGCTTCAATAATTTCTCCAATGATGAAAGAGGCTATTAAGTTGACCGATCAAACAATAATGTAGGCAAAACTTGGATATTATATTTGTACGGTATATTTGTTTCCAAACGAATAAGATTCAGCTCAAGTTTGTTTTTAGATATGTTTTCCAAACATTCTTGTCCACTTGTTTGTGAAAGCAATCTATGATTTTTGTGATATGTTTGGAGAAATATGATTTTATGAAATAATAATAATAATAATTGGGAAGACGTTAAATTACATTTATTAAGAAAAGTTTGTAACAATATGAACTAATAAATTATATTAGATCTACAAAACTCTCTAGAAGTTTTCGTGGGTTGACTCAGATACTTTTTAGATTATAAATTTTTTCAACAAAAATAACATTTATTTAGAACTTAATCTAAAAGAGAGATAATAGGGGAAGGTGGAGGTAGTCCGGAGAGGGCAGTGGCAGACATGAAAATATGTAACGAGGACTGGACATTAACGTCACAATATGCATTATTATTATTATTATTATCATTATTATTACTATTATTTATAATATTATAATAGAGATATAGATTTAAGAGTTGGCCCCCACATCCTTATCCTATTACCCCCGCCTTCCTTCTCCGCCACTTAATTTCCTCTCTCATTTTAATATTAATTAATTTAAATTCCCCCAAACCCTAAATTATATTTTATTTCATTAAAAAAAAGAAAAGAAAAGAAAAGAAAAGAAAAGGGCTGGACATTATTTCCTTCCTCTACCTCAATACCGTGCTCACTCACACACCTGATAATTGCCCCTGCCCCTGCCCCCTGCCCCCTGCCCTTCCCATTTACTTTCAGAATTCAGATCTCCTCCTCCACCACTTTTTTTTTTTTCCTCTTCTTCTCTTCTTCTCTTTACATATTTAATGTAATCATATTTCCCCTCTTTGCAGGCGTCCAAAAACAACACTATTTTCCCCTTCCCACGTCCGATCTCGAGCCTAAGCCAATCACTAGCACGTATTTATTCATTTTTACTTATTATGTATCGTCGTCAGACTCACAATTTTAAAACATGTCTATTGTAGAGAGAGTTTAGCCCTACTCAGACCAGTGCATCGAACAGTCGGGTGACAAACATGAGAGAGTTTAGCCCTATTCTGACCGGTACATCACAAAGTCTGATGACTTGACTTTAATATCATTTGTGACAGCCCAATCTACTATTAGCAGATAATGTCCTCTTTAGGTTTTCTCTTCAACGGCTTCCCTTTAAAATTTTAAAACGCGTCTACTATGAAAATGATTTAGCCTTACTCCGACCAATGCATCACACCGTTCTGTGATTGGCTCTAATACAATTTGTAAAAGCTTCAGTCCATCAATAAGAGATACTATTCTTTTTGGGCTTTCCCTTTAAAGTTCTAGAACGTGTCTATTATTGAGAGGTTCCTACACTCTTATAAGGAAGGTGTGTTCCCCTCTCTCACCGACGTGGGACCTCACCAATGTAACAGCACAAGCAGTATCCTCTTCGGACGTTCCCTTGAAGGGCTTCCCTTTAAGGTTCTAAAAGGTATTTACTAGGGAGAGGTTCCCACACTCGAGGAATGTGTGTTCCCCTCTCTAATCGATGTGTTTCCTCACATTTAGAACAGCCCAAGCCCACCATTAACATATATTATGCTCTTTAGACTTTTACTTCAAGTTTTAAAATATGTCTACTAAAAATAGGTTTCCACACCCTTAAAGGGGATGATGTTTCCCTCTCCGGACCTCACAATCTACCCCCTTCGCCCAGTGTCTTTGTTGTCACACTGCACAACGTCTGGCTCTAATACTATTTGTAACAGCCCAAACCCACCACTAGCGAATATTGTCTACTTTGGCCTGTTACATTTTGCAGTCAGCCTCACAGTTTTAAAATGCATATACCACATAAATGTTTCCACACCCTTGTAAAGAATGTTTCGTTCTCCTCTCCAACCGACACGGGATCTTATACTTGATCCTCGTGCATTCACTCAGAAAATTCCCCACCTTAAAAATTTTGTGAAGAACCCGAACCAAAAAGAGGTGAAGATGAAAATGGAGAACGTCTTTCGTCGTGTCCCAATGAGGTGGACATGTCCAATAATCTTAACCCATTTTTATTGGATATTTTTATTTTAAAAAAAAAATTGCAAGTGGAGGAATCAGTCAAGATACTTAACAATTATTTTAATTTTCAAGTTAATTTGACGAATAAAGAAAAAATAAATCCAATTTAATGGAGAGACGTGACAAATATTAAATTATATGATAAGGAAAGAAAATGAAATTACTAATTAGACCTTAATGAAATGAAAAATAAATTTTAATATTAAAGTAATTAAAATATGTTAAAAATTAGTAGTGGGTGGAAATAATTAATCACCACTAACCGCATCAACACCTGCAATCAATGTCCGAAAATGTCTTCCACAAATTCCTTCCATTACAGACGCAGAGATCAGAGACGATGATGAACTTGGAACACATTTTTTTCATTTTCGTGTTGAAATTCTAACATTTTAAATATATTTCTATAATTGAATTAAATGAAGAAGGGCTGAAGGCTACATAAACAGCTGGGATTGAAACAGAGTATAGTAATTAGCAGCCTCATCTTCCAATTCCCAGAACGCATCACAGAACGGCAGCACACCATTAACGCCGTCACCGACCAAGAACTCCCCGGCCGGAATCCCCAGCTCGTCGTCGGAAGCTTGGAGGAGATGTCTCATAACCCTCTCACTTTCCCCTTCTTCCTCTGTTTCTTTGACAGAGTCGGAAGAAGTTACAGAGGAGGAAGAGGTAGAAACAGAGTCGTGGGTGGCGGTGGTCACGGCGTCGGCGGTGTTTTGAGGCGACGACGGCGAGGAGATTTCTTGTTGAAGAGTGGTGATAATGGAGGATAAATCATGAATGGGTTCCTCTTCGTCTTCGTCTAAAAGAGAGAGAATTTGGGTGTAGGATTTTTGGCGCTTAAGCTCGTTGATCTCGTCGGCTCCGGCGGGTTCATCTCTGTCGCGTTTAGAGGCCATTGTTGTGAGAGAGGAAAGAAAAGATGAGGAGAGAGAGAGGAGGATGAAGGGGGTTATATAGAGAGAGAAAAGAAGAGGAGCTTTGCGTTAATGGGGGCCTCGTGAGTTGTTGGCTAGTTGCAGATGGACTCACTCCATTGTTTGTTTATTTAATAAGATTATTTGGGTCTCTGTTTCGAGTTTGGGATTTGGATTTGGATTTGGACATTAATATAAAGCCTGTAATTCTAAGCTATGAACAACACGACAAGCTGTGTTTCAATGGAAAATTGGTGCACTCTGTTCGGAGCTGTACTTACTCTGTTTTTGACTGTTCATTAACCACAATTTTGCCATACCCATTTCATTTTCTTCCTAGGAAACTCCTCCCTTTATTCAAATATATAATTCCGCTCAAACCTCGAGATAAGTAAGTAATATTATTTTTATTTGTACGAGACTTTTCGAAGAAATAAAAATCGAAGCTAAATAAGAGAAAGATCATAAGATTATAAGGAAGTAAAATCCCTGGCGTTTATGCTCAAAGTGGATAATATTATACTATTGTTCCTATAACATAGTATTAGAGCGAGCAGAATGCTTTCAGGTGAGGCTCTTGTTGAGGATTATTGAGCGTGAGTCCCACGTTGATTAATTTAGTGGAAGATCATGGGTTTATAAATGAGAAATACTAAACTATCTCCATTGGTAGGTGGTCTTTTAGGGGAAGCTCAAAGCAAAGTCATGAGAGCTTATACTCAAAGAGGACAATATCATATCATTATGGAGAGTCGTGAGACTCTATGATGTACTTTATTCGAGGGGAGTATTGTTGTGAGGATTATTTAGAGTAGTAATCCCACGTTCCCGTTTATACTCAAAGTGTGAGGATTATTTAGAGTAGTAATCCCACGTTTCCGTTTATACTCAAAGTGGACAATATTGTACCATTGTGGAGGATTCTGGTTCTTAACATGGTATCCGAGCCAGAGATAAAAATATAATCTCATTGTTTTTCGGGATTCATTTATGCTCTTTATTTATTATTTTTTTTCTTTTTCATTTTGTCTCTTTTATTTATTGATGCTTTAAACAACCCATCATTACCTTTTTTTTTTCTTTTTCACTCATAGTTTAAAAAAAAAATTAGAATAGACTATTATTTCTACCTTTATAATTAATTTTCCCTTTTTTTTAAAAAAAAAAAAGTTTTAATCTTATAAGGCATTTATTACATCCATAAATTTTTATTTTTTAAAAATTTTAGTACATAAAATATAATAACTTAGTCCATCTATATATATTTTTTTTAATTTTTCAAAAAAATAAAATAAAATAAAATAAAAGGAGATGAATGGATCCAAATATGATGCACTTAATATTAAATTAGTGTTTAATTCACATGGGCAATAACACAATTGGCAGCATGCGTGGGGGAGCTTGTTTCTTTGGTTTTTTTTTTTTAATTATCAATTCACATTAAAATAAATTTAATTAAATTATATGAGTTCCTTAGAGAGAGACAAAGACAGACACGAATTTTTTAATTAAAAAAAAAAAAAAGCAGGCCAGCTAAAATATACATAAACTATGTTAATTATTCGTGACACGGTTTATTTATTTAATTATGATTATGATTATGATTTCGAAAGCGACGAAATTAATTAAAAAAATAAACAAGTTGAAGCGAGACTGGAAAGATCCATACGTAATAAAAAAAAATATTAATTCGAGAAATTATTAATTAAATTTAATTAAATATTAACCCATGTTCTTCGATTATTGCTCTCATTCTTTTAATGCTAATGTTTATGTAATCAAGGAGGGGGTGGGGAGATTCATGCTCTCACCAGATTATTAATATAATTAAAACCTAATTTCAAAATTAGGGATATTAAAATAAATATTTATATATTTATTTAAAAAAAAAAAAAAAAAAACAAAGTTCTTGGTAATTACGGCATTGCTGGGATTATGTCAGAAGGAGGCTAATATATTATTAATTTTATAAGTTCAATAACTTTTGCTAAACGAAGAAAGCTATTGGTTTAGAACCAACTTCACCGTATACCACCTTTTAATTATACTTTCTTATCTTAATCTTAAATTAATCTTACTACACCACTTGAGATTGAAGCTATAGGTATACGTGTTTAAATAATTCGAGAACTTGATTAATCTATATAAGAGATCAAGTCTACCGCTGGTAGATATTGTTCGTTTTGACTCGTTGCGTATTCTTATATGAGAGGCCAAGTCCACTGTTAGTAGATATTGCCCGTTTTGACTCATTGCGTATCTTTATATAAGAGACCAAGTCCACTGTTAGTAGATATTGTCCGTTTTGACTCGTTGCGTATCTTTATATCAGAGACCAAGTCCACCGCTTGTAGATATTGTTCGTTTTGACTCGTTGCGTATTCTTATATAAGAGGCCAAGTCCACTGTTAGTAGATATTGCCCGTTTTGACTCATTGCGTATCTTTATATAAGAGAGCAAGTCCACTGTTAGTAGATATTGCCCGTTTTGACTCATTGCGTATCTTTATATAAGAGAGCAAGTCCAACTGTGAGATCTCACTGTCTCAATTACTTGACCCAAATCATAAAAGTTGGATTGATTTTTTTTTTTAATTTTTTATCTGGGCTGAGTTGAATTTTTGAAAAATTGAAAATTCAGGTCGGTTTGCTGGTTGTCATTTTTTTTTGTTAGGTCAAGCCAACCAACTCGAAAATAGGGTTACAACCAAATCTTACCTTACATTATTTGAAATTTGTAACTATGTCAGCGAAACATATATTGTAGAGAAGTAGGGTTTATATTTATAAAAGAATAGCTCGACAATTCCAACCCAACCTGAATAATAGGGAGAGGGTTTGGTCGGATTATGAACTCTATTCTTATCGCTCGGGTTAACAACCCAACCAACCCGAAATTTCAAGTTGGTTCAAAAGATTTTTTTCCAAGCAAACCCGTGGACACCTCTAACCATAACTTTGTTAGTCTTGGTTATAAACGACATAACTATTAAGCAACGATCTAATTTAATTATACGATTATTTTATTTTAGTAGGAGATTTTTGTGGGTTTAGAAAAGAAAAGAAAAGAATGTGATTGGGAGAAGAATATGTATATATGAATAAATGTGAAAGCAAATAAATAAAGTAAAGTCATGTTTAGTCACATTGGTTGTATTACTTAAATTTGGTGAATCCCTAAAGTAAGGAGACATGATTTGTTGTCATCAAACCCAAACTTGTTTGACTTCGTAAGCATCTTCAATTGCAAAAAGAGGCAAACAAAGCTATGTAGGTCTACACAATAAAGCTTGACCCACAAGTTTGTCCCCCCAAATAATCCCTTATGCCTATCGTAATCATGGATCTAGATCTATCAATAATAATTTAAATTATACCAAAAACTATATAAATAAATGCATTTTAAAATTGTATGGCTGATAGCGATACGTAACGAGCTAAAATAGACAATATTTGGTAGCAGTAGGCTTGGATTGTTATAGTGGTATCAGAGCTAGATATCATGTGATGAGTTAGTGAGGACACTGGACACCCTAAGATCCCACGTTGGTTGGAGAAGGGAATGAAGTATTGCTTATAAGGGTGTAGAAACCTCTCCCTAGTGAACATGTTTTAAAATCATGAGACTGACGTCAATACGTAATAGGCTAAGGCGGACAATATCGGCTAGCGGTAGGCTTTCTCCCTAGTGAACATGTTTTAAAATCATGAGACTGACAACAAATATAACAGGCTAAGGTGGACAATATCTGCTAACGGTGGACTTGACTGTTATAGTGTTATCAAAGCCACACACCATGTGATGAGCTAGTGAGGACTCCCACATTAGTTGGAGAGGGGAATGAAGCATTACTTATAATGGTGTAGAAACCTCTTCCTAGTAAACATGTTTTAAAATCATGAGGTTGACGACAATACTTAACAGGCTAAAGTGGACAATATCTACTAGTGGTAGGCTCGGACTATTCTAGTGGTATCAAAGCCAGACACCATGTGACGAGCCAGTGAGGACACTGGGAACTCTAAGATCTCACATTGGTTGGAGAGGAGAATGAAGGATTGCTTATAAGGGTGTAACATGTTTAAAATCATGAGGCTAACAACAATACGTAACAAGTTAAAGCGGACAATATCTATTAGTGGTGGGCTTTGACTGTTACAGTGGTATGAGAGCTAGACACTGGACTGTGAGCCAATGAAGACACTAGACCTAAAGTAACGTGACGATATGTAAGATGCTAAAACGGATAATATCCGGTAACGATGAGTGAATTTAAAATCAAATCAATAGAAGATATGGCTAAATTGAAAGGCGTATTAAATTGGGAGACAAAATCTAATGGTTTAAATTATTCTGGAATCGAAATATGAAAAATAAAATGGAAATGGAAGTTGAATAATGTTGCTTTTGACCTAAAGTAACGTTTATTTGATAACCTAAAGTTGACAAGTTGAGAGTTTGGATGCTTTATTACCAAATTGCTTGACTTTATATCAAAGATGCCACATTATTAAATTATTGTTTTAAAGAACAATATTGAGTCAAAATCATTACAAATAAATAATTTACATTATTCATATACTTTTAAACAAAATCATTTTTTTTAATTAAAAAAATAAATATTAGTATTATTAAGTTGGTAAGATATATATGTGTGACATGTGGTGGTGCCAGCAACTATATACTATAATAATAATAATATTATTATTATTATTTTAATTTGGGGTATGAAAATATCCCAAAATTTGGTTGGAAGTTTCCATAATGTGCTGTGCCTCAACCACTCACCTAGTGGACCCTTCAATTGTTTGTGGCACCATCATTATATTTAATTAAACCATAGTTTAAAATTTAAATAAATTATATTCTTGGAATAAACTTGATTAACGCTTTGAATTGATTCTATCCTAATCTATTATTCGCTTTGTGGTTGTGCATGTTTAGTGGTAATTAACGAGATTAATTAATCATAATGATTTCAAAGATTAATTAATACCCAAAACTTATGTCTCCAATGTTGGAGGTTCAAATTCAATCACAGCGTGGGATAAGTGTCTTCTTTCTTTGAAAAGGATCTTTTAAAGACAGTACTGGACCGTACAGGTGTGACAATATTGCGCTCCAGCCCATGTGTTAGAGGTTGGACGTTCTTCTTTGAAAAGGGTCTTTAAAAGACAATCCTGGATGGCACAAGTGTGACAATATTGCGCTCCAGCCCACGTGTTAGAGGTTGGACGTCCTTCTTTGAAAAGGGTCTTTAAAAGACAGTCCTGGATGGCACAAGTGTGACAATATTGCGCTCCAGCCCATGTGTTAGAGGTTGGACGTCCTTCTTTGAAAAGGGTCTTTAAAAGACAGTCCTGGATGGCACAGGTGTGACAATATTGCGCTCCAACCCACGTGTTAGAGGTTGGACGTCCTTCTTTGAAAAGGGTCTTTAAAAGACAGTACTGGACGGCACAAGTGTGACAATATTGCGCTCCAGCCCACGTGTTAGAGGTTGGACGTCCTTCTTTGAAAAGGGTCTTTAAAAGACAGTTCTGGATGGCACAGGTGTGACAATATTGCGCTCCAGCCCACGTGTTAGAGGTTGGATGTCCTTCTTTAAAAAGGGTCTTTAAAAGACAGTCCTGGATGACACAAGTGTGACAATATTGCGCTCCAGCCCATGTGTTAAAGGTTGGACGTCCTTCTTTGAAAAGGGTCTTTAAAAGACAGTCCTGGATGGCACAGGTGTGACAATATTGCGCTCCAGCCCACGTGTTAGAGGTTGGACGTCCTTCTTTGAAAAGGGTCTTTAAAAGACAGTACTGGACGGCACAAGTGTGACAATATTGCGCTCCAGCCCACGTGTTAGAGGTTGGACGTCCTTCTTTGAAAAGGGTCTTTAAAAGACAGTACTGGACGGCACAAGTGTGACAATATTGCGCTCCAGCCCACGTGTTAGAGGTTGGACGTCCTTCTTTGAAAAGGGTCTTTAAAAGACAGTCCTGGATGGCACAGGTGTGACAATATTGCGCTCCAGCCCACGTGTTAGAGGTTGGATGTCCTTCTTTGAAAAGGGTCTTTAAAAGACAATACTGGACGGCACAAGTGTGACAATATTGCGCTCCAGCCCACGTGTTAGAGGTTGGACGTCCTTCTTTGAAAAGGGTCTTTAAAAGACAGTCCTGGATGGCACAGGTGTGACAATATTGCGCTCCAGCCCACGTGTTAGAGGTTGGATGTCCTTCTTTGAAAAGGGTCTTTAAAAGATAGTCCTGGATGGCACAGGTGTGACAATATTGCGCTCCAGCCCACGTGTTAGAGGTTGGATGTCCTTCTTTGAAAAGGGTCTTTAAAAGACAGTACTGAACGGCACAAGTGTGACAATATTGCGCTCCAGCCCACGTGTTAGAGGTTAGACGTCCTTCTTTGAAAAGGGTCTTTAAAAGACAGTCCTGGATGGCACAGGTGTGACAATATTGCGCTCCAGCCCACGTGTTAGAGGTTGGATGTCCTTCTTTGAAAAGGGTCTTTAAAAGACAGTACTGAACGGCACAAGTGTGACAATATTGCGCTCCAGCCCACGTTTTAGAGGTTGGACGTCCTTCTTTGAAAACGGTCTTTAAAAGACAGTCTTGGATGGCACAGGTGTGACAATATTGCGCTCCAGCCCACGTGTTAGAGGTTGGATGTCCTTAGGGTCTTTAAAAGACAGTACTGGACGGCACAAGTGTGACAATATTGCGCTCCAGCCCACGTGTTAGAGGTTGGACGTCCTTCTTTGAAAAGGGTCTTTAAAAGACAGTACTGGATGGCACAAGTGTGACAATTTTGCGCTCCAGCCCACGTGTTAGAGGTTGGACGTTCTTCTTTGAAAAGGGTCTTTAAAAGACAGTCCTGGATGGCACAGGTGTGACAATATTGCGCTCCAGCCCACGTGTTAGAGGTTGGATGTCCTTCTTTGAAAAGGGTCTTTAAAAGACAGTACTGAACGGCACAAGTGTGACAATATTGCGCTCCAGCCCACGTTTTAGAGGTTGGACGTCCTTCTTTGAAAACGGTCTTTAAAAGACAGTCTTGGATGGCACAGGTGTGACAATATTGCGCTCCAGCCCACGTGTTAGAGGTTGGACGTCCTTCTTTGAAAAGGGTCTTTAAAAGACAGTACTGGACGGCACAAGTGTGACAATATTGCGCTCCAGCCCACGTGTTAGAGGTTGGACGTCCTTCTTTGAAAAGGGTCTTTAAAAGACAGTACTGGACGGCACAAGTGTGACAATATTACGCTCCAGCCCACGTGTTAGAGGTTGGACGTTCTTCTTTGAAAAGGGTCTTTAAAAGACAGTATTGGACGGCACAAGTGTGACAATATTGCGCTCCAGCCCACGTGTTAGAGGTTGGACGTCCTTCTTTGAAAAGGGTCTTTAAAAGACAGTACTGGACGGCACAAGTGTGACAATATTGCGCTCCAGCCCACGTGTTAGAGGTTGGACGTTCTTCTTTGAAAAGGGTCTTTAAAAGACAGTATTGGACGGCACAAGTGTGACAATATTGCGCTCCAGCCCGCGCTTCAGCCCACGTGTTAGAGGTTGGACGTCCTTCTTTGAAAAAGGTCTTTAAAAGACAGTACTGGACGGCACAGGTGTGACAATATTGCGCTCCAGCCCGCGCTTCAGCCCACGTGTTAGAGGTTGGACGTTCTTCTTTGAAAAGGGTCTTTAAAAGACAGTCCTGGACGGCACAGGTGTGACAATATTGCGCTCCAGCCCGCGCTTCAGCCCACGTGTTAGAGGTTGGACGTTCTTCTTTGAAAAGGGTCTTTAAAAGACAGTCCTGGACGGCACAGGTGTGACAATATTGCGCTCCAGCCCGCGCTTCAGCCCACGTGTTAGAGGTTGGACGTTCTTCTTTGAAAAGGGTCTTTAAAAGACAGTCCTGGACGGCACAGGTGTGACAATATTGCGCTCCAGCCCGCGCTTCAGCCCACGTGTTAGAGGTTGGACGTTCTTCTTTGAAAAGGGTCTTTAAAAGACAGTCCTGGACGGCACAGGTGTGACAATATTGCGCTCCAGCCCGCGCTTCAGCCCACGTGTTAGAGGTTGGACGTTCTTCTTTGAAAAGGGTCTTTAAAAGACAGTCCTGGACGGCACAGGTGTGACAATATTGCGCTCCAGCCCGCGCTTCAGCCCACGTGTTAGAGGTTGGACGTCCTTCTTTGAAAAGGGTCTTTAAAAGACAGTCCTGGATGGCACAGGTGTGACAATATTGCGCTCCAGCCCACGTGTTAGAGGTTGGATGTCCTTCTTTGAAAAGGGTCTTTAAAACACAGTCCTGGATGACACAAGTGTGACAATATTGCGCTCCAGCCCATGTGTTAGAGGTTGGACGTCCTTCTTTGAAAAGGGTCTTTAAAAGACAGTCCTGGATGGCACAGGTGTGACAATATTGCGCTCCAGCCCACGTGTTAGAGGTTGGATGTCCTTCTTTGAAAAGGGTCTTTAAAAGACAGTCCTGGACGGCACAAGTGTGACAATATTGCGCTCCAGCCCACGTGTTAGAGGTTAGACGTCCTTCTTTGAAAAGGGTCTTTAAAAGACAGTCCTGGACGGCACAAGTGTGACAATATTGCGCTCCAGCCCACGTGTTAGAGGTTAGACGTCCTTCTTTGAAAAGGGTCTTTAAAAGACAGTCCTGGACGGCACAGGTGTGACAATATTGCGCTCCAGCCCACGTGTTAGAGGTTAGACGTCCTTCTTTGAAAAGGGTCTTTAAAAGACAGTCCTGGACGGCACAAGTGTGACAATATTGCGCTCCAGCCCACGTGTTAGAGGTTAGACGTCCTTCTTTGAAAAGGGTCTTTAAAAGACAGTCCTGGACGGCACAAGTGTGACAATATTGCGCTCCAGCCCACGTGTTAGAGGTTAGACGTCCTTCTTTGAAAAGGGTCTTTAAAAGACAGTCCTGGACGGCACAAGTGTGACAATATTGCGCTCCAGCCCACGTGTTAGAGGTTAGACGTCCTTCTTTGAAAAGGGTCTTTAAAAGACAGTCCTGGACGGCACAAGTGTGACAATATTGCGCTCCAGCCCACGTGTTAGAGGTTAGACGTCCTTCTTTGAAAAGGGTCTTTAAAAGACAGTCCTGGACGGCACAAGTGTGACAATATTGCGCTCCAGCCCACGTGTTAGAGGTTAGACGTCCTTCTTTGAAAAGGGTCTTTAAAAGACAGTCCTGGACGGCACAAGTGTGACAATATTGCGCTCCAGCCCACGTGTTAGAGGTTAGACGTCCTTCTTTGAAAAGGGTCTTTAAAAGACAGTCCTGGACGGCACAAGTGTGACAATATTGCGCTCCAGCCCACGTGTTAGAGGTTAGACGTCCTTCTTTGAAAAGGGTCTTTAAAAGACAGTCCTGGACGGCACAAGTGTGACAATATTGCGCTCCAGCCCACGTGTTAGAGGTTAGACGTCCTTCTTTGAAAAGGGTCTTTAAAAGACAGTCCTGGACGGCACAAGTGTGACAATATTGCGCTCCAGCCCACGTGTTAGAGGTTAGACGTCCTTCTTTGAAAAGGGTCTTTAAAAGACAGTCCTGGACGGCACAAGTGTGACAATATTGCGCTCCAGCCCACGTGTTAGAGGTTAGACGTCCTTCTTTGAAAAGGGTCTTTAAAAGACAGTCCTGGACGGCACAAGTGTGACAATATTGCGCTCCAGCCCACGTGTTAGAGGTTAGACGTCCTTCTTTGAAAAGGGTCTTTAAAAGACAGTCCTGGACGGCACAAGTGTGACAATATTGCGCTCCAGCCCACGTGTTAGAGGTTAGACGTCCTTCTTTGAAAAGGGTCTTTAAAAGACAGTCCTGGACGGCACAAGTGTGACAATATTGCGCTCCAGCCCACGTGTTAGAGGTTAGACGTCCTTCTTTGAAAAGGGTCTTTAAAAGACAGTCCTGGACGGCACAAGTGTGACAATATTGCGCTCCAGCCCACGTGTTAGAGGTTAGACGTCCTTCTTTGAAAAGGGTCTTTAAAAGACAGTCCTGGACGGCACAAGTGTGACAATATTGCGCTCCAGCCCACGTGTTAGAGGTTAGACGTCCTTCTTTGAAAAGGGTCTTTAAAAGACAGTCCTGGACGGCACAAGTGTGACAATATTGCGCTCCAGCCCACGTGTTAGAGGTTAGACGTCCTTCTTTGAAAAGGGTCTTTAAAAGACAGTCCTGGACGGCACAAGTGTGACAATATTGCGCTCCAGCCCACGTGTTAGAGGTTAGACGTCCTTCTTTGAAAAGGGTCTTTAAAAGACAGTCCTGGACGGCACAAGTGTGACAATATTGCGCTCCAGCCCACGTGTTAGAGGTTAGACGTCCTTCTTTGAAAAGGGTCTTTAAAAGACAGTCCTGGACGGCACAAGTGTGACAATATTGCGCTCCAGCCCACGTGTTAGAGGTTAGACGTCCTTCTTTGAAAAGGGTCTTTAAAAGACAGTCCTGGACGGCACAAGTGTGACAATATTGCGCTCCAGCCCACGTGTTAGAGGTTAGACGTCCTTCTTTGAAAAGGGTCTTTAAAAGACAGTCCTGGACGGCACAAGTGTGACAATATTGCGCTCCAGCCCACGTGTTAGAGGTTAGACGTCCTTCTTTGAAAAGGGTCTTTAAAAGACAGTCCTGGACGGCACAAGTGTGACAATATTGCGCTCCAGCCCACGTGTTAGAGGTTAGACGTCCTTCTTTGAAAAGGGTCTTTAAAAGACAGTCCTGGACGGCACAAGTGTGACAATATTGCGCTCCAGCCCACGTGTTAGAGGTTAGACGTCCTTCTTTGAAAAGGGTCTTTAAAAGACAGTCCTGGACGGCACAAGTGTGACAATATTGCGCTCCAGCCCACGTGTTAGAGGTTAGACGTCCTTCTTTGAAAAGGGTCTTTAAAAGACAGTCCTGGACGGCACAAGTGTGACAATATTGCGCTCCAGCCCACGTGTTAGAGGTTAGACGTCCTTCTTTGAAAAGGGTCTTTAAAAGACAGTCCTGGACGGCACAAGTGTGACAATATTGCGCTCCAGCCCACGTGTTAGAGGTTAGACGTCCTTCTTTGAAAAGGGTCTTTAAAAGACAGTCCTGGATGGCACAAGTGTGACAATATTGCGCTCCAGCCCACGTGTTAGAGGTTGGACGTCCTTCTTTGAAAAGGGTCTTTAAAAGACAGTCCTGGATGGCACAGGTGTGACAATATTGCGCTCCAGCCCACGTGTTAGAGGTTGGATGTCCTTCTTTGAAAAGGGTCTTTAAAAGATAGTCCTGGATGGCACAGGTGTGACAATATTGCGCTCCAGCCCACGTGTTAGAGGTTGGACGTCCTTCTTTGAAAAGGGTCTTTAAAAGACAGTACTGGACGGCACAAGTGTGACAAGATTGCGCTCCAGCCCACGTGTTAGAGGTTGGACGTCCTTCTTTGAAAAGGGTCTTTAAAAGACAGTCCTGGACGGCACAAGTGTGACAATATTGCGCTCCAGCCCACGTGTTAGAGGTTGGACGTCCTTCTTTGAAAAGGGTTTTTAAAAGACAGTCCTGGATGGCACAGGTGTGACAATATTGCCCTCCAGCCTACGTGTTAGAGGTTGGACGTCCTTCTTTGAAAAGGGTCTTTAAAAGACAGTCCTGGATGGCACAGGTGTGACAATATTGCGCTCCAGCCCAGTGTTAGAGGTTGGATGTCCTTCTTTGAAAAGGGTCTTTAAAAGACAGTCCTGGATGGCACAAATGTGACAATATTGCGCTCCAGCCCATGTGTTAGAGGTTGGACGTCCTTCTTTAAAAGGGTCTTTAAAAGACAGTACTGGACGACACAGTTGTGATGGTATTGCACTCCAGCCCATGTATAAGAGGTTGGATTATGCGCCTACCATCTGGAACTTAAGAGAACTTGGATGGATGGATGTTTGAGATGTCTCAATTAGATGATCAAAACATGGGTTAGTACCCAACAGATGTGTTCGACCATAGTATTTTCACAATGATATGATATTTGTCTACCAAACACCGTGTGTGCGATTTCCCTGCCCTGTTCTCCAATAGCTTCAAGGTTCGTTCAACCAAGGTTGCATTCTCACTTTCTTGTTTACGACGTTGCTATTCGATACTTTTTTTTTATTAGGTTTGATTTTCGTTATTCTTTCTTTTCACATCTGTCATTGTTTGGGTCGTTTTTGTTCAAAGAAGTTATTTTCTCACCAATATGAAACTATATTGATATGAACGATGTAATGTTTGAACAACCGGAGTAATGATTATTATCGAGATAGTGTTTATTATTGCAGTGATATGTTTAAAAGGAAAAAGAGAAAGAAAAGGAAAAAGGAAGTGAGAGTAAAGCAATGAAAATGATATAATTTAGGGTTTATTGAGGGCACATCTATAAATGATACCCATTTATAGAATATGGGTATTCGGTGAACCACTAGAGGCGCCACCACCTCTGAAAGGTGAGTTGCTGGTGATGCACTTTATGCTCCCAATGGACCACCCAATAAAGCACCCACCCAGCCCTTATGGACCCTTTCTTTTTAACTTACCCTCTTCCTTCACCACCCACCACCCACCACCAACCTGCCCATTCCCCTCATCCATCCGTCACATAATTTTAAAATATAAGGAACCTCGTAGTTTTAAAATGAAAGAAGTTTTCACACTCTTATAAGGAATATTTTGTGGAGTCTCACGATCGACTCTCTTGGAGATCTAGCATCCCAATCCACCCCTGTAGAAGCTTACGTCTTCGCTGATATATTGTACAGTGTCTGACTCTAATATCATTTGTAACGACCAAGGTCTACTATTAGTAGACATTGTTTGCTTCACTCTATTATGTATCGTCGTCAGCCACACGAGTTTAAACCTCTCTACTAGATAGATGTTTCTACACTCTTAATAGAAATATTTCGTTTCCCTATACTTAAAATGTTGTATGAATTTATGAATTTAAAAAAATATAAAATAAAAGAGGTAAACGTAATTATAATAATTCAGCGGTCAGCTCGGGAAATAATTAGGTGGCAATAAAGTGCAGTGGTAAGTGGGTGGTCAACTCATCTTACAATAATAATAATAATAATGATAATAATAATAATAATGAAAAATATGTGGTTTATATCTGTAAGTGTAATTATTAAAGAAAATAAAATTAAAGAAATAAAAATTGGACCATTCTGTGTCGGTGCGTACTCGGCCATGGGCCAATAACCATTTTAGGCTGCTTTTCCATCTTCGGCCCAAGTTCTCGCAGGCCCAATACAGAAATTGCCTATTTTGGCTGCTTTTCCCTCTTTTACCCTTATTTTATATTTAATTATTAATTTTTAATTTGAAGCTTAATTATTGGTATTACAAATCCACCCAGGTAGATATGTCTGTTTTAACTTATTAAGTATCACCGTCAGCTTCACAATTTTAAAACACATCGAATAGGCCAGACCGGGTCATTTCTCGAGAACAATAGCTAAGGGTCCTGATACTACCACTTGGATTTGGAACCTTCATGCTGATGCTCACGATTTCGATAGCCATACTAGTGATTTGGAGTTCTCTCGAAAAGTATTTAGTGCCCATCTTGGCAACTCTCCATCATCTTTTTTGGCTGAGTGGGATGTATTTACTATATAGAAGGTTTAGCCCTGCTCAAACCAAATCCAATGGAATTGTGAGATCCCACGTCAGTTGGAGAAGGGAACAGATCATTCCTTACAATAGCGTAGAAAACTCTCTCTATTATGTTTTAAAACTGTGAGGTTAACGACGATACGTATCAGACCAAAGCTAACAATATCTGCTAGCGGTGTGCTTGGACGGGCCAAAACGAACAATATCTACTAGCAGTGAACTTAGCAAGTTTCTTCAAACGCAGAAATGTGCAGTGAGTGAGCTATGAATCTTCAAATTATTGGGAACAATAACCGTTCTAAACAACAAATCAATCGAAACCCAGTAATTGGGATGCAGTTTCAATGGAAGAATGAATGAGAATGAATGATATATATATATATAAACTATTCTTCCATGAAAAAATTTCTGTAAGATGTTGAGAGTAAAATCAACTCCTCTCCCCACACCTCCCTAAGCAATGGTTGAAAATATGTAAAGAGAGCATGGGAAATAACTCATCACCTACAATATATATCATCTGTAGAAGAAGAAGAAGAAGAAGAAGAAGAAGATGAAGAACAGAGAAGAACAAACCCATCTTCAGCAGTGGTTTGGTTTGGTTTGGCTTGCTTGGTTTTAGCATCCCATCACAGCACAGTTATACACAAAGCTAGCAGATGACTTCCTCGCAAGCAAATCCCACCTTGGAGGGCCTTCACTTGGCACCCATGAGTTCAGCTCTATATACCCTTCCCCCATCGCCCTCGGTCCACCAATTACAATCAGCCTATCTCCACATGCTCTAAACGCAAGCCCCCAACCATTCGTTGATACAGCTCGTTCAGGCAACCTCCCAACAGTAAACCATGTCCTTCTCACTTTGTCATACTTCCTAACCTCCATCTCAGCGTGATCTGCAGCATACAGTTCATCATTCACCACAGCAAGAAGAGGCGGCGCTTCAGCTGCTGCTGGCATATCACCCTCCCTACCTGCACCACTCCGCCCAGGCGACATGTTGGGGATTTCAGTCCATTTTCCAGTGTCTAAATCGTACTCTTCCCCGCATGTAAGAACCCTAGCTTCACTTCCTCCCACTCCACCAATGACGTAGAATTTCTTGTCCATGAAAACCCCAGAACAGAGCTTTCTGGGTTTGGTCATATTTGGAAGGGTCACCCATGTTTTAGTCTCGGAGTTGTAGAGCTCAGCTGAGCTGAGTATGTTGCCATTTGAATCACACCCACCTGCTAGAATTGCTATCTCTCCTCTGCTAGCAGACCCAAACAAGCATCTGGGGTCATTCATACTAACCCCAGGACACCAGGAATTTGTCAATATACTGTATCTATATGTGACATGGGAGTTCAAATCCTTACCAAAAACAAGAAGGTCAGTCCCCACTCCTAAGGATTCCTTATCAGAACACATGAAGCATTCATTAAAATCCATTCTGGGCAGATGCATCCATCTGCGCTGAATTGGATCGAAAGCTTCCCATTCAAGAAGATGACAAGAGAAATAAACCCAATGTTCAATCACATCATTCAAACGCCTCAGTTTGTAAAGCTCCCCGGAACGAATTAACGAGCGAAAACTTCGATTCAACGATGCTAGAGAACCATAATCCGACCTGGAGCAGCGAATTAAGCAGTTAATAGAGTTGTCTCTGCCAATGGAAGAGATTAGAGAGCCCGAATCAGAACTGTCGCCAGAATCCCATGAAGATCGAGGCCTGACGTTTCTATGAAGTTCATCAGCATCATGATCTGATGGGCGCTTACCGTTTCCCATTCCGGCCTCGAGGCAATAAGTTAAGTTAAAGCAAGGCCACTGAGTTTCGTGCTGGCAAGAGCTTGAGAACACCCTCGACGCCAGGAAGGAGCGATCCTCCAACATATCTCTCTCAGATGCAACCAATAAAAACGGAGAAATTTCAGAATACCAATCCGATCCGATGTTGCCTTCTCTTTCCTAATCAAAAAGAAAAGAAACCCACAGATTTAAAACCTAACTTTTGCAACCCCAGATCGTGAAATAACCGAGAGAGAGCTATGGCAACCGAGATGGGTAAAAAAAGTATCTAAAAATTCCAGGAACTTTTGAAGTATTAACTAATAAACAAATGAAAAATTCTCGCACCGAATTCACCAAACCCATAATCTCAATTGTAATAAATAATCAATAACACAATGCCGAAAAACTGGACCCAGAAATCAAAACACCAACAATTGGGGGAAACAAAAAACACGAACAGAGAGGATGAACTGACAAGCTTGCGGCTGCACTCTTCAAATGAAATAGAAAAAGAAACAAAACGGATCTCAAAATCTGTATAGAACCCAGAAAAATCCAATAACAATTGAAGAAACCAAGAAACCAAGAAATCAAAATCTACCCATCTTCCCAATAGCGAAAATCAATGGAGAGATCTGGTTAGAACAAGGGTATAATCACAATTAAATTATGTACTAATTGGAAACAAGCAAGGAGAAAACGAAATAGTAGATGGGATGAGAGGAAATCATAAGAACATGAACAATAAAAAAGAATGTGAGAAGGGGAACTTACTTAAATAATGGATAAGAGAAGACAGAAACAGGATATGGATTGGAATTTTCCAAAGGGAAAACTATAAAAAATGAAAAGAAAGCTCAAGGAACTGGTATCACTGATTTTGGCGTTCTTCGTCCTCTGGATTCTCTCTGCAAATCAGAGAAAACAGAGCGAAAATGAATGAATGAAGGAAGGAATTGGGAAATGGAAATGGAGGCTTTGGATTTTGGCTTTCGAGCTCTGAAATTCTTCTCTCTCTCTCGTCTTCTTCTTCTTCTCTTCTTCTTCTTCTTCTTCTTCCTCTTTCCGATCTTAAATTATTGAACAAACCCACGAAAAATAAAAACACGGGAAAAGGCGGAAATGGGTCCCACTTCTTCCCCGTCGACTTTCTTCCTTCTTTCTCCTTTCCAGAAGTCGGCTGGTATGCCCTCCAACGGCGGCGGGTGCCGGCGACTGTGTACAGTCCGGTCCAGTATGTACGCAGAGAAGATAAAGAAGAGAGAATTCTCCGGTACTCTGCCACCGTCGAGGCGGCGGTGGATAGAGTTAAAAGTAAAATTTAAAAAAATTTCCTCCACAAAGTCAAATTTAACGGACCTCACACTCACAGTAAATTTGTGTTGAAGGAGGTTTGATACACTGCGCACCATCTAAACCTACTCCTAATGCACTCTCTTTCTTATTGGTCGGCTCTTTACTGGATTTGACTAGTCAAATCCAGTATTACCCTCTCATTAATCACACTACTAATTGAGGAATCCGTGTCAACTCTAGTCAACTCTGGCTGGCATACCCTTCTCTTCCTTCAAACCCATTTATTACGTCATTATTATTATTAACAAAAACCTCTATTTTATATTTTCAAATAGCTAATAAATTTAATTTAATTTCTGCACTAGACTTTATCACACATTAATTTAAATTTAAATTTAAATAACCTGAAAGTAAAATCTTATAAAGTCAGCTCTCCATCTATTGTTAGGGAGAAGTCGCATTTACATTTTTTTTTTAAGGTATTTATAATATGTTTTTTTTTTTTGGCATGCTTTATATAAGGAAAGTAAAAATACGAAATAAATAAATAAATAAATAAATGGTAAAGCTGTAATTTATTGCGATTAAGGAGGAACTTTTAGAATAAAAGATGCTTATTTATTTATTTATTTAAAAAAATTAATTTAATTTAAACCCCTAAACCAATGTATAGTTTGACTAAGCAAGAGAAGACACGCGACAGCTTGAGTGGACATGTAGGAGTGGGTCCCACTCTCAAATTTTTTTCCCATTATGACGATTCTACCCTCACTCTTGTGTAATCAAGGGCATTAGTCAAAATCAATTTAAATTAAGTCTCCGAGGGTTCCCATGGGATTTCCACCGACATGCGTTCCGTTACGGCTCTTGGGGCGTTCCCACCCAAAGCCCGCTTTTTTTTTTTCTTTTTTTTTTCATAATATATTTAAATAAATTATTAAAAACATGGTTTTAATAATATGATTTGTGACCTAATTTTTTTTGGAATAACTTGGTAAATAATAAAGTAAAGGGTATAAATTAAACCACGGAGAAACATACCAAATGAAACGGACATTTACCTACAAGTTAAGCTTGGATAGGACTTATATATCTTCATTACACATCTGTTAGAGAGAAGTTTTCATACTCTTATAAGATATGCTCTGTCCTCCTCTTTAATTAATGTGGAATCTCACAATTCATTCCCTTGAGAGCCCAGCATCCTCGTTGGCACATCGACCCGTGTCTGTCTCTCATACTATTTGTAACAGCCAAAATCCACTGTTCATTTTGGCCTGTTATGTATTGTGTCAGCCTCACAGTACATACTAGACCTCCCACCGACATGAGATCTCACATTTCATATCCTAATATTTTGACATTTCATACCCAAACTTATTTATCAACTTTGACTTATAATTTAATACAACAAATTTGACTATGATGTCAAATTTGAACCGTCGTTAAAAGAATTTAATTAGATTATTGAAATTTGTAAAAATAAAAATAAAATAATAATAAGTATTATTTTATAATATATGATGCCTCCAACTCCATTCTCCAAGGATCAAATTTTGGAAGTTTTGTTTGGTACGTATCCTTCGCAATCCAATCATATCGGTAGTTGCAAAATTATTTTTATAATATATAGTTTTGCATCTACGAATTACGAACCACATCATCAAAAAATACCATAAGAAATAAATTTAAAATAAATATTAATTTAAATAATTAAAAAAAAAACGTAATTGCTTGCGTAATCTCTTCTCCCATACAAACGTAATTGCATGTTTAATGTTTTTTTTTTAATTTTTAAAATTGATATTCTATTGGTAACTATTTAATATAATTTTATTTGATTTTTTTTTGCGTGTGATAAATATTTTAATTTTCATTTTCATTAAGGAATAAAAAGAGATTTATTACCAAATGTGTGTTAGTAAATTAATTAAGCAATAAAAATGTGTGGAAATAAGAGCCACGTAATTAATTAATTCAAAGCCTAATTCCACTCTCTCGATTGCCTCAATTTATTTTTTCAAACATTGGTCAGTCCAATTACCACAATTTTAAATTAATTAATTAATTAATTTCAGCTAATTATTATTATTATCTCAAACAAAAGAAAAAGAAAAATTAAATTTAAATTTAAAAGAAAATAAAAACTTGAAAATCACGCAACTTGGACTAATTCAACCCGCCAAAAAAGATTCCGGCGTGCACTAACCACTTGCTATAATCCGTCTCCCTCACGTACCGAGGAACCCATTGTCCAACCACGGATTGCCACGTGTCCATCATTTGTGTGGTCTCGTGAGCATTATTGGACGGTGAGAAAGGCCTTTATGACTAATTGCAATTCAATGCACCCTGTCCCAACCCTTTTCTTTGTTTTTTTTTTCTTGCTTTTTAAATTTTTTACATTATCTTTTTTAACTCAATAATTTTAATTCATCTTCGAACCTTCGCTTATAATTTAATATATTATTGAAAATAACGTTTTTTGAATTGTCGATGACTTTGACGACCCTTTAATGCCTAACTGAATTAGATCTTAGGTTAAAAATATTTGGGATACTCTCCATGTTAGTCAACATGTGACGATGATGGACCAGCCTCGTAAGCATATTATGGTAGTGTATGAAGATATCGTGAACCAAGAGTCTGTATGATCATCATTGAACTGAAACAGTTGAGTGATGAGAGGCATGTCCGTGGTAAACCTCATCTGGTACAACTTTCTCTTCAACATATCTAGAACGGGAAGGAGGACAAATAAGGCTGTTATACATATAATGCACCTACTCCATAATTCATGGTCGTTGATGTAAATTATGGGCCCAACAATGTTACGAGATCGAATCTTGTTGCCATGTAGAACTAGCTACAACTATGCTAAACATTCTCCACTTCAAGAATATTATCTTACACCTCAAAATCTACTAAAAGGGCGCGAAACCAGTTTGAATAGCAATTGGCACGTCTGTTTTCAACTATTGCTCATTGTTCCAGTGGAAGACTCATCATCTACCAGTGATTCAGACAACAGTGATACATTTGTGGAGTAAAAGTGCACTCTCCCAAGCACGTGGAAGTTTTTTATCTCAATTTTTTAGAGTAGTGATGAAGTACTCGTTTAATTGACTCAGGCCTAATACGAGCATCCGCATCCAACCATACAACACGAAATTCATATTTCTTAAATAATAATAATAATAATAATAAAAAAGCAAATTTGAAGGGAAATATAAATATAAATATATATATATATATATATTAAAGGTAAAAAGTAAAAAGAAACAAAAGAGACAAAGTTAGGGAATTGTCAAAGTCAATATATGAAAGGAGGAAATGTGAAAAACTATAAATTGTTAGAAAATGACTTTTATGTCCATACCAAAAAATGAATTAACCCCACCACTCATTTATAGCTTTCACGGACCTTCTCAAAATGCTACACACTCAACGTTTATTTTCCCCTTCCATTAAATATGCAAAAATCCTCGTATTTAATTTGCCATAAACTTTACTGTCATTCCCGAGATGTAAATACTTATATTTTCAGACCGAAATTAATCAAAGAGGGATAGAGATGTCATTTAACCTACGAGGCCGAGATTCTGGAGAACTCGCCCTAACCGAGGTGAAGAATCCTTGTTTAAATGGTGAATGAGAGAGGGAAGGAGAAAACAGATTTCTGTCTATGAACTAAGTGGGACCGATGATGGAGATTATCTTCCTCGTTGAATAGTATATTAAAATTAAATTTTTAGAAATTATGTTGAATAGTATATTATATTTTTGCTTATTAGATGTATTATATAAAAATAAAGATTCGTAGTAAATCTCCATCTAAATCTCTACAAAAAAAAAATAAATTGAAAAATTCGTGAAAATAAGATTAAAATATGAGGCAGAGTTCAACATGCCTAAAATTACGATATTAAAGAAATTTTAATGTTTTATATAAAAAATTTAAGATAAGATAATTTTGAAAGGTATTTTAAAAACTTATTAAAGCAGTTTCTATCCAAAGCCGAATATAATATTTTTAGTGATTTAAAGTCTCATATAAATTGCGTATACCACAAGAATGAAAAACTAAAAGAAAAGCTCGAAATTCATTCAAATTACCCAAAATTTGTTTCCTTCTTTCCAATGTGCATGCACTTTAATCTTTAATCTTTCTTTTATTTATACGTAACTAATTACACGTAATTGATTAAATTAATAAAAATACCTTTCAACCTTTCCCTTTATCTAAAATATATTTATTTTTAGACGTCTCAATAATATCTTTAAATTATTAAAATATATATGTATATATATTCTTAAACTTAAAAAAAAAAATTCAAAACACTCTTATTTTCGTTAATACCCTTAGACTTAAAAAAAAGGATATTTGTAGATAATTTATGGGACGTGGATAGACTACTTTCATCCATATATTTACAGTATTTTTAAATTTTTTAAATTTTTATAGAAGTAATGAATATTTACTACGTATCAAAAAGTGGATTTTGTTGGATGATAAAGTCTCACGTCGGCTAATTTAGAGAATGATCATGGATTTGTAATTGAGGAAATCCATATGAGAGCTTATACTCAACGTGGACAATATCATACCATTGCAGAGAGTCGTGTTCGTATAACAAATTTGATTTATTATATTATATAATATAGTTATTGATAAGGGTTTGTTGATTTTGTCTGGTATTGAAACGGTGATGGATGAAGGAGAAAGCAAGAAAAATGATAGAAAAAGTGGTGAATTGTTTGTTTGAAAACGGAAGCGACTTTTTAGAGCCGCAAAACAGCGAAAGAAAGAAGGCCAACTTTGAATGCCCTTCTCATTCATGGACTTGCTTTACTATAATATTCTGCGCCTAAATCTTGACCATCCCACACCATTCTTACACCTCCATTCAAAGATAACACCCCCACGTTTTCGTTTTTAGGTATCAATCGGATTCTCACAACGCCATCGCCAACCAAACCCAGTTTTTCGGTTTTTGATTAAAGTGAAGAAGAAGCAAAGAATCTTTGTAATGGAATCAAGTTCCTCACGAATACTTTGATTTTGATTGAGAAATGAATGTGAATCGTGCACCCCATTGTTGCAGAATAATTCACTTTAAATTTGCTGTTGAGGATTGTTGGGAAGGAGTCCAGCTTATGCTTAAAGTGGACAATATCATACTATTGTAGACGTTCGTGATTTCTAACATGGTATCTGAGTCATGCCCTTAACTTAACTCGGTCAATAGAATCCTCAGTTGTCGAATAAAGAAGTGTTGAACAAATGATGTACTTTGTTTGTTTGAGGGCTCTAGAGAAGAAGTCGAGCCTCGATTAAGGGGAGGCTGTTTGAGGGCTCCATAAGTCTTAGGGGAGGTTATATGGTGTACTTTGTTTGAGGAGAGGATTCTTGAAGGTAGTTTTGCGTTGGTTCATTACGGGAATGATCATGAATTTATTATAAATAAGAAGAGTGGACGACATCATGCCATTATGGAGGTTTGAAATGAAAAACGTTCGAGACCGTCCATTCTATACAAAGGAAAGGAGGTGGAGCTTTGTACACAACTTTTTGGTGGGTGTTCATGGAATAATGCAATAGTGGGATTCCAAGATAGATAATGATTGAGAGATTTTAGTGTTAATATTGGGTGTAAGTAGCAGAACAGGACACCCTCCGACCTTATCCCTCTTAGTCTTCTTTCATTTGGTAAATGACTCAGACACCACGTTTCTGTAATGGGTGGAATCTCCCCCTCTATTCTCCCTAATCTAATAAATGACCCTAAACCTTATATCGGTTGGAGAGGTGAACGAAAAGGACGTGGAAACCTTTTCCTAAGAGACACGTTTTAAAGACTTTGAGGGAAAACTCAAACGGGGAAGCTCAAAAAAGACAATATTTGTTAGTGGTGGGCTTAGATACAGGGCGGTGTGCCAGCGAAAATGTTGGGCCTCTAAAGAGGATAGATTGTGAGATCCCACATCGGTTGAAGAGGGAAACTGTAATAGCCCAAACCCACTACTAGTGGATATTGTCCTCTTTGGGTTTTCCCTTTCGGGTTTCCTCTCAAGGTTTTTAAAACGCATATACTAGGGAGATGTTTCCACACCATTATAAAGAATGCTTCATTCTCCTCCCAATCAATGTGGGATCTCACAAGACTGAAACAATCCTTATAAGGGTATGAAAACCTCTTCTTAGCAAACGCGTTTTAAAACTTTCAAATTAGGAAGCTTACGACGATACGTAATGGGCCAAAGTGGACAGTATCTACTAGTGGTGGGCTTAGGCTTAAGTAGTTTTATGATCTCATCTCATTCATATGTAGCGTTGGTTCATCCATGTGTCCTTCCGATGCTCGGACATCACATCTCAAGATTAAAACATGAAATGAAACCCCCACATGAGTTATCAGATTTTTGAAATCCAAATCTTAGGACACACTGTTTGCTGGTGGACCAAGCCATATGCAAAATAAAATAGATGGTAAGCTGAGGGTGGGAAAGAAGAACAGGTCCAATAAAACTGATACACATAAAGGTGGCCCAGTGCCAGAAAAGCTAGTGGATTTGTGGCTAAATTAGGCCAGCCCATGCAAGACTGAGATATACATGTATAGAGAGGCATGGCAGTGGCAGAGTTTGGGCTACACATAGTGATAGCAACAGGATGGAGCTGTAAGACAGCGATTGAGATGGGAGGTGGGGGCGATGTGTTTGAAGAAACCTTAAGAGTCTTTAGAGGTTGAGTTGTGTTAAGCAAAGGGCAGAGGGGAACATGCGCACATGGCTATGAACTTCAACACTGTGCTCCCCACACACTCCTTACATGGATTGTTGATGCCTTTCTATCACATCATCTTCTTCTTTACCATCAACTTACTGCCCATCAATTCCCATCGTCTTAGGAAACCCTTTATTATATGCATATGATTGCTTACTTTTCTAAGCATAAAATCAGGAAAAATGCTGACTCTTACTGTATTTATGCACTAATCATCTATCAGACATGTGTCAAACAACTTCTTTTTAAGCTTAATACATATATATATGACAAGCTTAGCCAACTCTTTTTGTGTTCATCAAAAGGTTTACCTTTTTTTTTTTTTTGTTGTGTTCTTCTAGATCTTGATCTTTCAATCTAGGAAGATATGTTTGGCTGATAATGGAGTTCAAAATTTTGAGTAAATTCAAGTTGAATACTTGCTGCCTTTCATTTGTAAAAGTATGTCAAATCTATGTTGGAATACTTTACGTAATTATTTATATCTTATACGAGCATACCACAACATGATATAAAACGTTCTGTAACTGCTCAACCCCACCGCTAGTAGATATTGACTGTTTTGACTTGTTATGCATCGCTGTTAGTCTCGTGGTTTTAAAATGCGTCTTTTAGGGAGAGATTTCCATACCCGTTTTGTTATCTTCTCCAACTGACGTGGGATCTCACAATTGACCCTCCCTTGGAGGCCCAATGTCACGGTCGTACTTTTTTAACTGTTTAGTGTTGGGATCTTGACATGCTCACGACTAACCTTAAGGGGAACTCAAGCTTCAACTACGTTTTTTGCCCGGTTTTGTGGGTTTTTTAGATATTAGGCGAGGTTTGTCTTCGTCAATTGAACATTGGTTGTGCGGAATCCAAGCTTGTTTGACCACACACATTGCCTACGAGTGCATGTTCAATTGTTTGCGACACAACTGACTTGCCTCTACACTGGGCCAAGTCATTTGGCTCAACCTTGCCTCTACACAAGGACAAAGTCTCTCAATGCAACATCACATCTCATCTTGTTATCTTGGTTCCCAATTGACAAGGCCATATGTCTGGACGCCATCCCAAATTTTTTGAGGTGTCATCAGCCATCACAACTCACTCGATCATGCCATCGAGAATGGCCCAAGTGTCGCTAATCTCATCGAAACATCCCAAACATCCATCCATCTGGGTTCTATCGAGGCATTGGCCCTCCCGTGTCCATGTCATGTCATTTACAGATACCGTACTGGATAGCGGTTGTATAATTCAACCTCCGACACTCGGGCTGGGGTGCAGTACCGGCACACTCGTACCACCCAGTATTGCTTACTCGTCCCCCTTATGCTTCAACTTCTCTTCAATGCCCACTTTGTGTGGTCTGTTAAATGATGCACCATCCTCCTTGGTCGCATCATGACACTCGTCTAGGCCCTCGCGTGGCCAAATGAACACCACTTGTGGATCGCCTCTTCTCTTGTCGCAACATGAGGGTCATAATCTATTTTCTTCATAGTTAGGTTGTGATGTTCTCCCCCACTTAAACTAGTTACCGTCCTCGTTGACTTACTTGGAGGCACAACCACTCCTTGGACGATGACACCCAGCGTCCTTGCTGTCACACCGCTAACAAATATGTCCACTTTGGCCCATTACGTATTGCTATCAGTCTCACAGTTTTAAGACACATCTTTTAGGGAGAGGTTTCCACACTCGTTTCATTCCCCCTCCAACCATGTGGGATCTCACACATTCAACCTCGATTAACATATCAAAGATTTGAATCTTCCACTCTACAAGCAACAACAACCAATGTAAGGATGATTAAATAATTTAAAATTATTAGAGATGCTCCAAAAAAAGTCGGGGAACACCCGTAAACGGCTTATGACAGGCAATGTCCTTTGGTAACAAAGTTGTGCAGACAAGCCTTAACCAACGCCCCTCTTCCCTTCTCTTCCTCAGGCCACGAATCCAATGGCGTGGACAATGCATCGCTGATCATCCTCATCCTCACAATTAGACTCTTCATCAACCCCTTATCTCTTTCATTTACATACAGTTCCAACATTGAGCTTAATTATTTTCGTGTACCATATCAAATCCTGTATCCAAACTTAATTACATAACATGGGTGTGTGCAGTGCTCTGAAGCTGACATTAGGAGGCCCGCTTACTCTTAATAGCCATAGAACACCATATATGTGCTTACATGCGCAACCAAGTTGAAATTTTTAGCCCCAGTTTGGAGACAGATCGAGCAGGGACGGTATGGCCATGGCCGCATGCTGCTTTCCTTCTTATTTCAAGCTTATAATAAGCAGTATTAGGACTGTGGTCAAGTTGTCCTGTTCGACCCCAACAAATAGTGGATTACTAATTCTATAAACACTTCGAGTTTCTTTTCATGGATCCCATATCTCTTTGTCCATCAACATATCATCCCTCTTCTTCTAACACCTGCTGCCTTGCTAACATCAGTATAGATTTAGCATAGCAGGTAGCAGCCCACAAGCCTTCTTCTTAAGTTTAGACCATAATGTCGTCCAGAAGCTCGCGTTCTAGGCGCTCATCTGTGCCTTCTAGCAACATTTCTGATGAACAAATTGCTGATTTGATCTCCAAGTTACAGCAACTCATCCCTGAGATTCGCAATGCGCGTTCCTCCTCCAGGGTATCTCTGTTTTTCTACACTCTGTTCCTGTTTATTTCAGAAATGGGTTACACCCACAATCTCATTCTTCTTAATTTGTGGGGTTTTATAGGTATCAGCTTCAAAGGTTCTTCAAGAGACCTGCAACTACATAAGAAGCTTACAAAGGGAGGTGGGCGACTTAAGCGACCGATTATCAGAGCTGTTGCTATCAACTGACCCTGAAAGTGCTCAGGCTGCCATTATTAGAAGCTTACTCATGTAATAAAGAATGCTCTATTATCTCTATCATTCTTCTTCTTCTTCTTCTATAGATTTTGATCTTCATCAGCTCAGATAATATGGAATATGCCTACACAAAATTATATATATATATATATCGTTGTTATAAAGTCGTATAATAAAAGGGCTTGTCTAGAGTTCGTTTTAAATCATATGAATTACCATCACTATGCTCTGAGATCAATTTTGTTTATAAATTTTTCAAAAGGCCGCCGGTTTTGTTCTATCTTATTCATGGTTATTATTGTTATCTTTCCTTTCTTAGTGGTGTTGCTTTATAAAGAAAGTCTGAATGAGCTTTAAAGTCCTCTGTTTTGGTGCCCACAAAACCCCATTTGACTGTGACACCACAGAAGAAGAGGAGAGTTCTGAAAGTTGTTTTCCTTTTCCCTTCAAAACAAAAATTTCGAATTCCTGCACGTGCCAGTTTGTGTAGCATTTAAGACCATACCCTTTTCAAATCTCCTCTGATTTCCTAAACAGTTCATATTCTCTGGTGTTTCTTTCTGAGGAATTATTGGGAGTGACAGTTCTGAACGACCCTTTTTCTAGCCACCATTAATCATGGGGTTTTGTTAAAAAGTATGAAGAACATGAGGATTTAGGATAATATAATGTGGAAAACTCAAGCTAAACGTAGTTAACAATGTATAAACGAGGTTGCTTTATGCTTGAAAAAGAGAAAAGAACAGAGGATACCCAAGTCAAAGCGTCAGAGTGGAAGAAGCTCTCGTGAGTTGTGAAAGTTAGCAGGAGGTAGCAGAAGATCCCCACTGACAAACAGAAGAAACATCGAAGCCCCAAAGTCTTGTCGACCGACTGCTGTCTTTTCTGCATAACCTTTCATAAAATTTTAATGGTTGGTTCCATAAATGGAATCCAAAGAAGAGGAATGCGGACTTACTTCATATGTTTGTTTCTGAGTGAATCGCTTTTGAATGTGATCCATTCAAAAGAGGAGCCTCTTACCCATTAAGTAATTTGGTCTAAAGTTCTACGACCCAGATGTTTGCAGGCTTAAATTATGAATCAAAGAAGGCCCATTGTTCAATCTGAAGCCCAGCTCAGCCCACTGAGCTCTAAAGTTCTTCAGTTCCATTGACGCCTCTTTTTCTTCAGAAACTTCATTTTCTGCTAGTCAATTCCATTGTCTCCTCTGCAAGTTACATTTCAACGGGACAAGAGACGAATCAATTTACTGTTGCAGCGAAAACATGAATCCTGGTGGGTATACGGTTGAAGTGACGGGCTTGTCTCCTAAAGCAACGGAGAAGGATATCCTCGATTTCTTCGCTTTCTCTGGCGCAATCGAGCTCGTTGAGATTGTGAGGTATTCATTTCTTCCAATTGGGAGTTTGATTTCATGTCCTTGACTCTGTAATCCCATGATCCATATATTTAAAAGACATCAATAGATCTTTCTAAATGTGATCAAGTTTGAAGAGGCTGTTTAGTAATTCATACCTTGAAATTATGGCCTTCTTGTTTGATTTTGTTTTAGTTTTTTGTTCTTTCAAAAGCGCTTGGTGTTAGGATTTGTGGTTTCATGAAAACAGGTCTGGTGAAGATGCCTGCACTGCATATGTGTCATTCAAAGATGCTTACTCTCAAGAGACTGCTTGCCTGCTGAGTGTGAGTATTCAATTTATAAATCCTGAATTAATCAATGTGTTTCATGTGGCAGTTTTGATTGCAAAAGGAAAAAGAGAGGCATTTTTTGTTCTTCTCAATTGGAAAAACTGTAGGCACAATTGGCTGTGGCGTGTTGTAAGACTACTGCTAGCAGATATTGTCTGCTTTGGCTCGATACGTATTGCCGTCAGCCTCGTGGTTTTAAAACGCGTCTATTAGAGCTAGACACCGTCTCTATACCCGAGCTTATAAGAATGCGGAAACCTCTCCCTAGTAGATGCGTTTTAAAATCGTGAGGCGAGGCTGACGGCGATACGCAACGGGTCAAAATGGACAATATCTGCTAACGGTGGTCTTAGGCTGTAACGAATAGTATCAGAGACAAACACTAGACGGTGTACCTGCGAGAATGCTGGCCTCCAAGGGAGGTGGATTATGAGATCCCACATCGGTTGGAGAGGAGAACAAAACATTCCTTATAAGAATGTGAAAACCTCTCCCTAGTAGACACGTTTTAAAACTGTGAAATTGACGGCAATACGTAACGAGCCAAAGTGGATAATATCTACTAGCTGTGGACTTGGGCAGTTACTAAGCAGTGAAGGGTCCTTTGGTTTCCTCAAGTAATGCCCCTTCGTTAAATCGACAACAATGATTAGAATCGAAATAACATAGAAAATGGCTTTCAAATAATATAAATTGCTTCATCATCATTGAACTGTAAAAGTGTGGTTTTGGCTTCATCAAATTTGAAGCAGCCTTAATAGGAATTTGCTACTGCGCTTGAATGTTCGACATGGATGTAACTATGCGTTCTATTGAAAAGAAAAACGGACCCGTTTATTATTGTATAGAGATGGCATTTAAATGTGTTAGGCACATGCAACATTGTTGTTGTTGTTGAATCTGTGATTAGAGATAACAACTTTGTTAGCATTTAGAATTCATCATTTGTAATACTTATTGTTGAATCTGCAGAACGCATTTATCTCACCATCTTCTCTTTCGCTGCAAATTTGCATTGTTTTTAGGAATGAACTTGATGGAATTTTTACTATTTCAAATGAATTTCCTCTTGGCATCAAATGATTATAAGGAATTTCTATATGGATACTTTCAGTTTGTGCACTTCACCTGTTCGAGTTTGATCATTCTGTTTATGTTCTGTCTATTATTTGGTTTTCAATCAACAATCATTTCTGGTGATTTGGTTAATGATCATGTTGTAGAGTCCAATATCTGTTCATTGCAGGGTGCAACAATTGTAGATCAACGAGTGTGCATAACACGGTGGGGACATTTTGATGAAGAATTTGATTTCTGGAGCAGGCCTTCCGGTTACCATGAAGAAGATGGTACTCCTCCTGTAAGTATCGAAAATCGACAAATGATATTCATTAGTTTTTTCCAACTCTTGAAATTTGCATATGTTTAGTTCCTATGGTCGAACTTGATTAATTGACGAGTTCTTTATCGTATAGTCGGCTCAAAGAAGTCAGTTTGTTTCCACCGCTGGAACCGCAGTGTCCATGGCCCAGGACGTAGTCAAAACCATGCTGGCCATGGGTTACGTGCTGGGCAAAGATACATTTACGAAAGCCAAAGCATTTGATGAATCTCATCAGGTCTCAGCAACCGCAGCAGCTAAGGTAGCTGATTTGAGTAACAGAATTGGCCTTACTGACATGATTGGTGCAGGGTATGAAGCGGCTAAAACCATGGATGAGAAGTACCACGTATTGCAGACAACCAAATCAGCTATATCAGCCACTGGAAGAACAGCTGCTGCTGCTGCTGATACGGTGGTCAGGAGTAGCTACTTCTCCAGGGGAGCTCTTTTCATGTCCGATGCCCTGAATCGAGCTGCCAAAGCTGCAGCTGACTTGGGTAGTCGTGGTCTCGAACATTAAGACGTTAGAGAGTCCTTCTGCTCATCCATTGTAAATAAAGCACTGATATTTTTATCAGAACGTACATATCTGAAAGCTGTATGTATAAATTTTACATTTCATAGAGTTCAATCACACCAGTCATTTGAACCTCTAAAATTTGCTATATTTTAGCCTCTGAATAGTCGGTAAAATACGAGTCGAATCGTCTCCCAGATTGTACTTTTTACTATCCTGCTTACAGATTGTCTTCTCCTTAATCTGTTTGTTCGTTGAAGTTACTCTCGAATTCGATAGACTTATTTGGTTCGTTTAGACTGTTGTACTGTCTATAGGGATGCCATATGGATGGATGCATGATTTGGGCGCAACAAGAATGAAGTCCCGCAAGCAATATCATGTTTTTGCCGCCTAGGATGGTTCCTTCCAGCTGCAATTGTCTGAGACTTGCAGCTCACTCCAGCAGGCAATAGCTTCCTACAAGTTACAGGTCGGTCTGGTCTTTAATTCTTTTGCTGTCGACTGCGGTCTCATCGACTAGACATCGAACATGCATTTTTATTATATGATTCTTGGCATTTAGGCAACAAGAGGCATAAACTCGAATGTTAATGAATTGATTAACTCTCAGCCATAACATTTATATCCATGCATTGCACAATATTCCCACACACTGTGGCTGTATTGTCATGGTCGGAGTTGATACATTAGGAAGTGATCATGGCCCCTTCTTTATTAAACAGCATCTTCCCCCTGTATGAATCAACCATTTTCTTGTACGTTGAAAAACATCACATCCCATAAAATAGAAACTGTTTTACTCGGATTGAAACAGCCAAGCTAACACTGTTGGTAGGCTAAGCACGATCCGGGAAATATTCAACCTGATTTAGTCGATTCGAAACGTTCTTAAGTGAAAATTATGGAGTTGGAAAAGGAAATAAACAACAAAAAAAGGAAAGTAGAAGAAGGAGCTTGTATATTCTGAGTTTTGCAGAAAATGATGGTAGAAGGAGCAATTATGTTGGGGCAATTGCAGTGTACAAAGTTTTGTTTTTGGGGGTATCTGAAATAATTGTCCTTTGGAAAACTGTTTGGACCTTTTTGTTGCTGTGATGGGTTAAGAGACAGACCCCCTTTGGCTGGTGGGTCAGTCATAGTGTGCCATTGTTGGTGTGGGTCTTAGCAAATAACAGTGACTTGAAGAAACTGAGTGAGCCCCTAGGAGGGAAGTCATTGTTCCTCCAAAGGAGACTCCTGCCTCCTTTCCTACACTCCTTTAACCAACACACCTGCTTTCTCTTCCTTTTACTCACTTTGCCAGCCTTTATGTTTATCTTTCACTCAACTCATCCAGGGAGAAGCTTTAGATCTATAGATTACGTATCGCCGTCAATCTCACTGTAACGGCCCAAGCCCACCGCTAGCAGATATTGTCTTCTTTGAGCTTTCTCTTTTGGGTTTCCTCTCAAAGTTTTAAAATGCGTTTGCTAGTGAGAGATTTCCACACCCTTATAAAGAATGCTTCGTTCTCATCCCCAACCGATGTGGGATCTCACACTCACAGTTTTAAAACGCGTCTACTAGGGAGAGGTTTCCACACCCTTATAAGAAATGCTTCGTTCTCCTCTTCAATCGATGTGAGATCTCACATAGTGTCTATGTTTGTCGCCCTCCTCAAGATGAACGAATCCGGAGGCCTCGGCCCTTTGATTTCATCTTCCTTTATGTTAGTGAAGGGAAGGAGATGACGTCTTTTCATCACTATGGAGAAAACAAAAAATGAGGTTCACATCAACCTTATTTTAATATATCAAAAGACACACACACACACACACATATCTATGTGTGTACCAATCTTATCCTTTCCTTCCTTGCATCCTACGTTTTGTTTTGTAAAGCATTCCAAATCCTTCGTCAAAGTAAAGGGCCCAACAGCATGAATGGCCATCTCTTCTTCACTGATTGGCAGAAAGCAGCCATCTGCTTTAAGTGATGGGTTTTTTTTCCCCCCTTCTTCTAAGACCCTGTCCTTCCAGATTGGAGAACACAGGAAAAGTGAAAAGTGAAGTCTGTAAAACCATCAAAATTTCTCACCATATCCACAGATTTTGGTCTAAAACTGGTTAGAATAAGAAGTTCTTTTCGAGTACAGACAAAGGAAACTAAGATATAAACGTTTCTCATAAACGTATGAATCCAAACAAGAATTCAAGTCACATCCATCAGATGTTAATCTTGAAAGAACTTTATTAACAAGTTGGATGAACCATGATTGAGCAATGAATTAAGAATGATTAAGCAATGAAGAAGGAGGGTAGAATAAGCCACGAGCTTATGTAGGTGGACAAGGAATGAAAATCCCTTCAAAAAATAGATATCTTATAGTGTGTTGTAGTAAACAAACACCTCTTTTTCTACTAACAAACACTATAATTATGATATCCAAAAAGAAGGCAGACCATTGGAAAGGCCTTTTCAACCTCATAAAACTTCTCTTATCTAATTAAAGCACTCCTTTAAAAGAATACAAAGCCTTGTTTGACAAAAGAGACCCAAAACTGTAAGAGTTTGAATTTCATCCAAATAAGGAAGCAATGGTTAAAGAAGCTTTCTTTTCCTTCACTTTTTCAGAAGACTTTTGGAATCCTAAACAAACTCACTGTTCATAAATGTTGAAACCAACCAGGATATTGTCCCTACCAAACCAACGGCTCAGATTGCAAATACCATCTTAAATTTTTTATTAAAGAAACAGTAAACTAAGGCAGTTGTTGGGGAATCCCCATCGCTGCATTTCTTTCCTGACTGAAAGGGGAAATGAATATAGATTTATAGGAAGCAAAGCCTTCAGAGAGGTTAATTAAATAAATAAAAACATGAAAGAGAAAAATTTAGTGACGTTAGAGAGATGAAGCACATGGGATCAATCAGTGTCAGCTGAATTCACCAGAAGCATGAACACATGTGGAAGAGAAGATTCAGATTATTAATTAAAATTTGTTTTGAAAAACTGAGGAACAGGGCAGGGGGAAGAACATGGATCCACCCCATTCCAATGGGGCAGTGCAAAGCTTCCAACTCATAAGACATGTGATGATGCAGCTGAGAATCCTTTCTTTTTCAAACTCACTATTTTCCCTTCTAAAGGGGAGTTTTATGGAGTCTCATCATCACCAGATCCCTGTTTTCCATGTTCTCTAGGCTTCATTTTGATGGATCTCTTTCATATTTGCATCAGTTTTTACTGTCTAGATTTATCCATAAACCCACTGTTGGAGAAACAAGAATCTTATATACAATTCCCATAATCAACGTGCATCGTGTTCATCATGTGTGGCTGCTGATTAATCTATTCTTTAATATTGAGCTATTTATGGGACCAAATGATGGCTTGGAATTTGCTTTGATGGGTCCTGTTTGGTCTGTGTTTCTTTGTGTCCATCTACATTATGGAATCAATTCAAGTTAGAAGAAAGAAGAAATACTGATACCCAAACAAGCTTTTGGGACTGAATACTCTCTGCTTAGTTAACTATTCATTTTTGCAGTTAGCATAACCCTTTAGCCTCATCCCTTACTCTAACTAACTTCCTCTTTTCATTCATCCATCCATCCCCACAATGCCCCACGACCTCACCGTTAGTAGATATTGTTTGCTTTAGCCCGTTACGGATCGCCGTCAGTCTCACGGTTTTAAAATGCATTTACTAGGAAGAGGTTTCCACACCTTTATAAACAATGTTTCGTTTCCCTTTCCAACCAATGTGGGGTCTCACAATCCACCCTCCTTGGAGGCATAGCGTCCTTGCTGACACATCACCGAGTGTTTGGTTCTTATACCATTTGTAACAATCCAAGCTCACCGTTAGTAGATATTGTCTGCTTTAGCCCGTTACATATCGCCGTCAATCTTACAGTTTTAAAACGCGTCTACTAAGGAAAGGTTATAAGAAACCTCAAACCTATTCGATCTTCATCATCTCTTTATTAAATGGATGACAAACAAATCATAGTTAATTTGTTTTGAGTCATTGTCAACCTAAGCTCTCCCTAGTGCACTTGTAGGTTCGAAATCTCCCACCCCACGTAGTCGTTAGAAATTCATAATCATGTAACTATTCAAACCCACAAGTGAAATGGTAAATTGTGTCTAGATTAGAATCGACATTTAGAATTTAGAATTTGAATTCGACACATTATTTAGTATCCTTTACACCTTTGCAATATAGACAATTTTCTTGTCTTCATTTACACGTTTTTAAGGAAAAGTCACCCAACATAACATCGTTGTAAGTCAAACTCATTTAACTTCAAAATTCTTACAAATCCTATCAGTACAGACACTTCACAGTTAGATACTCCACTGTTCAAATGCATTACAGAGGTAGGGTGGAAGGAAATAGTATGAACAAATGAGAGTTGGGGAATTTGCATGGAAGTAAAGAAGAAGAAGAAGAAGATAAAGTGGAATTATATAAGTGAAAGAGAAAAGGACAGATATTGGACATCATGAAGACGTAATAGCATCTCCATGGCTCATCCTCTCCTCTTAGTTTCTAAAACAAAGCTTGAAAGAAAGAGAGAGAGAAAGAGAAAGTGAAAGTGATGATAAAATGAATGATGGGAAATAGGTTCGTCCTGGTGCACGATAGCTGTTGGTGGGTTAGGTAGCAACCCCTGCCCACCCCTCCCTCCGGACCCATCCCCCTAGATTCCTGCCCCCACCGCTCCACCTAAGACTTCCACCCAACTCACTCACTCCCTCCCTCCCTCCTTTTTCTTTTCTTTCTTTCCTTCTTCAAACAAAATCAAAAGTAAATAACTTTTTCATTCTTCTTCTTTCCCTTTTCAAATATGTCACCTATACCAAGTTTTCTCCTTTTCTTTCAAATCTCCCACTTGAATTTTGTTCTCAAGGCTGAGGAGGTGAGAATTGAAGAAAAGGGACGTTTTTGGATTGAGTTGAATACAAAATGGCTATGTTCATAACCATTTAAGCTTCGATTTGTGCTTGTTTTCTCTTCCTTTCTAACCGTAACGAACTCTCAATCCCCCCTCATTTAAAGGCTTTTAGCAACTAATTAGGAATCAGAAAACTTGAAAAGCACTTTACCCCTTCTTCTTATTTATATGATTGTTAAAAAAAATGTGTTTTTCTTTTTCATACAACTGTCATGCATTGTTAGATAAAGATCTGTGGCAAACGCCATTGGTTCTCTCCAGAAAGATATGAAAAAAGTAACCTTTTAATAACACCTAATCATCAAGATTTGACTGACTCACAAAGTCTTTGATATAAACTCATACCTCTTAATTATTGCTTCTAGCTTACTCTCCTTCTAATTAATCATCACCCTGGTTTTGTTAGAACTGAAAATTACACTTCTGTGAACGTGTTTAGTGTTAATTACAGAGCTTACTGATACTAAATATCTGAACTTGATGAAAAATGTTTCCATTACTGCTGCTGTTTCGGTTGATGTTTAAGTTATTATTATCTTTCTTTCTCACTATCCGTACAGGATCTAAGTTTGTAATTAAAGCCACCCCGATTTAAACTTATCCACAGTATTGTATTCCTGCCCTTACAAAGCAAAAATGAAAGAGAATCCTGCAGCTCAATACGAGCTAAGAACTGAGATCACACGTTCTCTTTCTCTCTCTTTCTTTCTCTCTCTACGTATCTATAGAGAGAAGAAGTAAGGCAGCCATTGGTAGGAGCTGAGATGGTATATAAACCAATATTTCACATATAAATGCCTCTGATCTCTCTTCTCTCCATTAATTGAAGCAACCCAAGTGAGCAACTAAAAAAAAAACAGAAACCCAATTCATTCAATCCCACTTCCATTAACAAGACAAGATTCCGGCCGCAGGCGGCGGCGATCGCAGCTCCGGCAGTCATCATGACGAGCAATGGGATGGCTTTTTTTCCAGCAAATTTCATGCTCCAAACTTCCCATGAAGATCATGATCATCACCACTCTTCTCCTCCATCTCTCAACCCAATTCTACCTTCTTGCACACCCCAAGAATTTCATGGTATATTACTCGATGATCTCTCTCTCAGAAAATCTTTTTTAGTTCTTCACAAAATGAAAAAAAGGTCTCATCTTTGAAATGGGTTTTCTTTTTTGTTGTTGTTGCAGGTGTTGCATCATTTCTAGGAAAACGATCCATGTCATTTTCAGGAGCAGAAATGGTGGAAGAAGGAAATAACGGTGAGGATGAATTCTCTGATGATGGATCACAGGCAGGTGAGAAGAAGAGGAGACTTAACATGGAGCAAGTCAAAACACTTGAGAAAAACTTCGAACTGGGAAATAAGCTTGAGCCTGAGAGAAAAATGCAGCTGGCTAGAGCTCTTGGTCTACAGCCCAGACAGATAGCTATCTGGTTTCAAAACAGGAGGGCTCGGTGGAAGACAAAGCAGCTAGAGAAAGACTACGATGTTCTTAAAAGACAATTTGAAGCTATGAAATCAGATAATGAAGCCCTCAAATCCCACAACCAAAAACTTCAAGCAGAGGTTAGCTTAATCCCAATCACTTCACTTCACTTCACTTCACTTCATTAATTTCTCTCTTGTGTGTTGTTCTTGATCTTCAATCCATTTGCTTGATCAGTTCTTGGGGTGGCTGAAATTTATGTTTGATATTAATAGCCCATGAATAGATTTCTTGTGTTGCCATGCATGTAAGGAATGATTAGTTCTTTAGATTGAAGGCAAAAATATGGTAATGATGAGTCTATAAAGGTGCATATAAATGCAAGAGAGAGAAAGAGAGAAGGAAGTGATTTGGTAATATATGTATTGATTGGTGAATTTGATGAATTTGGGGGACAGATAATGGCACTAAAAAGTAGAGAGCCAACGGAATCAATCAATCTGAACAAAGAAACAGAAGGGTCTTGCAGTAACAGAAGTGAGAACAGCTCTGATAACATCAAATTGGACATCTCAAGAACACCAGCCATTGATAGCCCTCATCAGCATCAGCACCACCCAACAAACAGGCCTCTTTTCCCCACCTCCTTAAGGCCTCCAGCTTTGGCTCAGCTCTTTCAAACCTCCTCAAGATCATCAGACCCACCAAAGCCACTTGATAACAACAATCATCCTCAAATTGCTAAAGAAGAAAGCAGCAGTTTGTCCAACATGTTCTGTGGAATGGATGATCACTCTGGTTTTTGGCCTTGGTTGGAGCAGCAACATTTCAACTGAATCATCATGGAAGTATAATAATGTCATAATATGAATATGTTTAATTTAATTGGATTTTTCTCGAAGAAATATCAAGATTTCTTCCCATCTCCTCCCCCATGAATCTGCAATGTTTTCCTGAGTTTTCTTCTCTTTTCCTTTCAAATCAACTTAAAAGGGTTGTGCTTTTTGGTGTTAGATCATTTGTCATTGTATAAATTAGTGGAATATATATTTTCAAGTGGCGGTTTTTGAGAACCCCTTTTGGAGGAATAATAAAGTTCTTATTTTTCTTGAAGCTTTTGAACATATATATCAGTATGGCTCAAGATGAAGCATGATATCAGCTAATTCCATTAAAAAAAAAAAAGCTGTGAGAGACCTTATTTGCAATGATTTTTGGTGATGATTTGTGTGCATGGGCACGGTGAACAACACAAATCTACCATCAAGAGAGAGAGAAAGAGGGAATCAAACACACATCCCGAGAGTGGGAAGAAGACAAAGAGATGAAAGAATGGCAGAAGAAAACAAAGGAAGTTGGAGAAAATGGTCGTTCTCGTGAAGTGGACGTTAAGGGGGGGACGAGTTTTTCTTTATGAACACAAATGAAAGCCAAGAAAATGAATTTAATATTGAAGTGGTATCAAAGTTGTGAAAACTACAGCTCTGTGTGTGTCTGTGGGAGCTCTCATGTGAACCCACTGTCACCCACGCCGCTACCCCTCTCTCATTCACACCTTCTTACCTATAGCTGTAGCTATTGCTTCCAAGTTTTGATCTTCTTTTTTCTCCCTCTGGATATCCGTTCCTTAATGTTTGGCTATGCTTTTGTACTTAGCTTCTCTATGTTCCAAACCAAAACAAAACAAATGAAACTATCTTGTGTGATCAAACGCTTGATGCATCTCTACTCCATTATCTTCAATTTCTTGGAGTATCCAACTTCATATCTTTTGGAAGCTTGCAATCATTTACTCCTCTCTAAACTTTGATTTCTTGTCTTCTCTCTAACGCTTAAAATTCGTAGTGTGAGAGTGTGAGAAATACATTTGTAAGTTACCGTGGTTGGTTACTACCTGTGAATGTAGGTGGATTTTTTCTCTTTGAATGTAAGAGTCCAAGTTCACCGTTGGTGGATATTATCCACTTTGACCCGTTACGTATCGTCGTTGGTTTCACAGTTTTCACACCCTTATAAGGAATGCTTCGTTCCCCTCTCCAATCGATATGGGATTCTCACAATCTAGCCATCCCCCTTGGGGGCCAACGTCTTTGTTGGCATATTACCCCGTGTTTGACTTGATATCATTTGTGATACCCCAAAGCCCATCGATAATAGATATTGTCCGCTTTGGCCTGTTACACATCGCCGCTAGTCTCACGTTTTTAAAATGCGTCTATATGGAGAGATTTCCACACCCTTGTAAGGAATGTTTCGTTCTCCTCTCCAAGGGTAAGGAATATTTCGTTCTCCTCTTCAACCGATGTAGAATCTCACAATCCACCCCCTTTGGGGGCCAGCGTCTTCGCTGGCACACTGCCCAGTGTCTGGCTTCGATACCATTTGTAATAGCTCAAACTCACTGCTAGCAGATATTGTCTGTTTTGGCTTGTTATGTATTGCCACCAACCTCACGATTATAAAACGTGTCTATTAGGAGGAGAAGTTTCCACACCCTTATAAGGAATGCTTCGTTCTCATTTCCAACCGATAAGAGATTTCACAATCCACCTCTCTTGGGGGCCAGCGTCGTCACTGGCACACCTCCAATGTTACGACCCAGATCCACCGCTAGTAGATATTGTCTTTTTTGGGGTTTTCCTTTCGGGCTTCTCCTCGAGATTTTAAAACGCGTCTACTAGGAGAAGGTTTCCACACTCTTATAGATGGTGGTTCGTTCTCCTCTCCAACCAATATGGGACATCACATCCAGTGTTTGGTTCTGATACTATATGTAACAATCGAAACTCACCGCTAATAGATATTATCTGCTTTGATTCACTCTGAAGAAGAAAAGAAAATTATTGGAGATGATGAGGTGGGGTTACAGGAGAGATGAGGGAAGATGTTTGGATGTAATTATTAGCAATTGATAAAAGAGTTGAATGAAATTAAAAAGTGACATATTGAATTTAAATAACCCGACAACCTCTGCATTCCCTTCTGGTCTGGGCATCCATGCTCTCTGCTGTATGAATATTCCAGTGTTCCACGCACCAGATTAGCTTCATACACCCTTCTTCTAGTTTGAGGCCCAATAACATCCTCTCAAGCTCCATGGACTTCAACCTAAATGACACCATTCAAATTGGGCCTATCATGTCACTTCCCCCTCTTACCCGTCTATTTCTAGAGATGTTTATTTATCTCGTAAGTCTCGTGGGAACTCACTCAACTTACCTCGTTACAGCTGTGACAGAGATATCATATTCGAAGTCAAATCAAATCTACTCATAAATAATGCAACCAAATTAAGTAGGGATATTTCAATTATGATCTAAAGAATCATCACATTAGTTTATACGGTAACATAAAAATAAGGTCTATGTTCTAGAGCTTTATTGGATCATAAATACGAAACTCTAACATTTTGAACCCATAATATATGCATACTCCAAAGTTGAGGATCATCGGTAGTCGATTCAATAAGCTTCAAACTTTTGAACTTTCTAAACGTGAAACTAGCCAAAGGGAATGGAGAAAGAAAAACTATGGGAAGAATTGAGAGACCAAATGCTATGATATCAGAGTATCGGGCATAGGTTATGTAGACATTTAGTGTATAGAGAGTCTAGTATCTCTGTGGGTCAAGCTACCGACACGCCCCACTGCGACTAGGTAAGTTCACTAATCTTTGAGGAAAATTTGACTTGAATGATTTTTGGATTTTTGTTGAGAGTTCTAAATAATGCAATTGTGCTTCTTTTGTTCGGACACAACGAAAATGTGGTATTAATTCTTATTCCCCGTTGGGATAATGACACCTAAGAGAAGAGGAGTTTATCTCGAACCTGGTCCGAGAAGGGGCAGGAGGAGGGTCGACGAAGGCTCAATGATTCCAAACCCCAAGGTGGAGTAGCACCCACCTATGGAGGAGGCTAGAGAGTTGACCTCAGATGAGGATTGGGCGCCACCACAAGTGCCAGCACCTAAGAGAGGCCGGAGAACGGCCATGTCCTCCCATCGAAATTGTAGACAACCAAGGTAGCTCGCCGGACTTGAGTAGTGTGAATAGTGTCACCGAAACCTCCACTTCCCTCTCTGCTCCATACCATACCATCGAGACTATACTCTGATACCGAGCTCATTGAGCTAGGCTGAGCTGGACAAGGTAGTGCGATTCGCACCCCAACCTAGTGATGCTAGCTAAGGGGTCTCCTGAACAGGACCTCTAAGACGTAAAAATCCATCTCTGAGCGGGGGAACATGGGACCACGTAGGATAATCTATTAGATGACCGGCACACAGGGGATCGCAACCCCCAAATTTTAGTGGTAGTATGGTCCCGTGGAAGGGTTGTCAGCTAACCTCCACGAATGATGTTTAAAGAGCAATATCGATTCAAATGCAGTCATATTGTCCCCTCAGTTATAATTTTGAGGTTGCATCTCATCTCAGGATATAAGAGGGCAAGCTATCTAAATTGTAGAAAAGAACGAGTTGGAACCTAGTCCGCACTCCCTCGAAACTAGAGAAAAGATCGTGGATACTTACTAAGATAAAAATGCGAAAAAAATCCACAAATAAGTTGCTTATTGAGTATTCATATACTCTCTTTTTTAGGTAAATGATGTCACTGATCGGTGGGAGAGCATTCATGAATCTTGAAGCCACATAGGAGTGTCCTAAACTAACATGAAACTAGCCGTGGTAAAGGGAAAGAAAAACCATGAGGGAGCAACTGAGAGAGCCATGCAGTCTGAGCCCAAGTATTGGGTTGTGTCGGTCTGCAAGGTAACTGAAGAGATGGAAACCGTAGGCCCAGAAATGGGCAGCTTGGTGGTGGTAGGCTCATTAAGACATCATTGACATGACATGGGCCTTCATAGTTAACAATACATCCTGACCCATTACATCTTTTCAGCAAGGACTGGCAGTGACAAGCGAGGAGTATGTGACGTCTATAATAAAAGTCATCAAAAGCGTTGGTGAAATGGTAATAATGTCTAAGATTTCATGCAACTCTGCAGTTTGCAGTGAAAAAGAGAAGGCCAATCCCATCACTTCCCAACCTTTCTTAACTTCACCCCGTTACCAGAAGAGACCTATTTCTGGGACCTTCAGAACAAAAGCAAATCATTTTGTTTGACAGACATGAATTCAGCTTTAGGATGGCATCAGTTGAAGAGAAAAACAAAACATTTTATATAAGTGTGGAAACTTCTTTTTAGCAGGTGTGTTTTAAAAACTTTGAGGGGAAGCCGAAAGGAAAGTCTAAAGAAGACAATATCTGCTAGTGGTAGGCTTGGACCGTTACAAATGATATCAGAGTTAGATATTTGGCGGTGTGCTAACGAGGACGATGGCCTCCAATGGAAGTGAATTGTGAGATCCCACATCAATTGGAGAAGAAAACAAATGTCAGCAAGGATGTTGTAGGCCCCGAAAGGGGTGGATTGTGAGATCCCACATCGGTTGTGGAGAAGAACGAAACACCCTTTATAAGGGTGTGAAACCTCTCCCTAGCAGACGCGTTTTAAAAGCTTTGAGGGGAAGTTCAAAGAAGACAATATCTACTAGCGGTGGGTTTGGGCCATTACAAATGGTATCAAAGCTAGACATCGTGCGGTAAGCCAGCGAGAATGCAGATTGGAGAAGGGAACGAGTGCCAGCGAGGACAGCTGGGCCACGAAGGGGAGTGAATTGTGAGATCCCACATCGGTTGAGGAGGAAAACAAAATACCCTTTATAAAGGTGTGGAAAGGGGGGTGGATTGTGAGATCCCAGATCAGTTGAGGAGGAGAACGAAACACCTTTTATAAGAGGTGTGGAAACCTCCAGCGAGGACGGCCACGAAGGGGAGTGAATTGTGAGATCCCATATCGGCTGAGGAGGAAAACGAAACAAAGGGTGTGGAAAGGGGAGTGGATTGTGAGATCTCACATTGGTTGAGGAGAAGAACGAAACACCCTTTATAAGGGTGTGGAAACCTCTCACTAGCAGACGTGTTTTAAAAACCTTGAAGGGAAGTCCGAAAGAAAAAGTCTAAAGAAACAATATCTGCTAGCGGTAGACTAAGACGGTTACAACAGTAGCGTCATAAAAATACACGAGTTTTAACAGCCAAAAGTGCTAAAATGAAGAGATTAAAGCATAGAGTGAATTGGGTTAAAAAAGAAACAAAAAAAAAATAAGAAGAAAGTGAGTTACTTTAGGTGTTAGGGGCTATGAGGGTGACAAGATGGGGAAAATGTATGCTTAATTTGGTAGCCCCCCATGAAGCAAAGCTCGGTGGCAATGCAGACTCGGGCAGAGAAAAAGGAAAGGAATAATTGGATTTTGAAGAAGTGAAGGTAGCTGAGATCTTGCCAGCTTGTTCATTCCACACTTTTGACCATGTTTCAGGCTTTGTCTATCATCTCACTTCTTCACAACCAAAATAAATTAAAATAAAAATTGCATCTTTATATAAAGATGATAAAGAGATCTCCCCATTTTTCTTCTTTCTTTGTCTTTGGAACTTACAGCTCCTGCAACAAGAACATGGCTGGGGCTGGGGCTGGGGCTGGGGCTGGGGCTGGCCTGCCCTCAGCAGCCCCCTTAATGAGACATTAATGAACACTAATCCTATTGTAATGTATGTAGTGGTGGAGCAGTGTGGCCTATGTTTAAGACATGATTACAAAGCTTTAATATGAATGGCGGGGTTTGATATTGTGTTGATTATTGTAAAAAGTCTAAACTTTGGATGTTTGAATACAAATTGTGTGTACACAACAAACATCTAGAGTTATATAAATGGTGAAATGTCTTTTTCTTGGGACATTGTTGAACAGTGAAATGAAAGTGGGAATGATTGGCTGACATAGCTCCATTCCGTCTTGCTCTCATCCTCTACGAATTAACGGGGTTTTAGGTCACAATTTACACTTTAACGAGAGTGATCTTGAGTAAATGATAACTAAGAAAGACTAAAAAAAAATGAAAGTAGTAAGATGCACAACTCAATCTGATGAACTTCGTGGTTAAGCGTGCTTTACTTATAACAATTCTATGTTGGATGATCTCTTATGAATTTTTTTGGGATGCATGTGAGTGGAAAATAAAGCATGTTGGAAAGACTCGTATTGGTGCGTGAGAATAGTTTTCAATCTTAAGAAGTGAGGAATAGATAACGTGACCATGTCACAAGAGAATGTCGATCTCCGAGAGAAATGGCATAGGATTCCCAAAGCTTGTGTGTGTAGAGAAAATGTAAGAATGATCTTAAAAAGGTGGCGCCAATATCCAAGACTTGGGGTGCCCACGTTGTTGGAATCCCCAAGCAACACAACCCCTACATACACATAAAGCTAAATAGGGATGAAATTATGTTTCCATGACTCTCTCATCTCTCATCCACACGTGGGACCTTTCTTTTTTCCCTTTTTTACTATCATGGGATCCGCCTAGGTATATTTTGTCCCATACCCATCAATAAAAATCCCTCCTTTCTTCATTTCCCTACAAATTAAACACAAAAACTTTACCTTGTTCTTCTTATTCGAATTTAAAATTCACATTCGGCTCCTAATCCACTGATAGCAAAAATTGTCCGCTTTAGCTCGTTACGTATCGCCGTCAGTCTCACGGTTTTAAAACGAGTCTATTGGGGAGAGACTTCTACCCTTATAAGGAATGTTTTGTTCCCCTCTCCAACCAACGTGTGATCTCACAATACACCCTCCTTGAGGCCAGCGTCTTCGTTGGCACACTGTCTAGTGTCTGGCTCTGATACCATTTGTAACAGCCCAAAAGCCCACCACTACCAGATATTGTCCATTTTGGCCCGTTACGTATCACCATCAGCCTCACGGTTTTAAAACGCCTAAAGAGAGGTTTCCACACCCTTATAAGGAATGTTTCGTTCTCCTCTCCAACCAATGTGGAATCTCACAGTACCCTTCATTTCTAAAAGTGAATACAATCTCCATATACCAACACAAGTTCTTTCAATATGCTCTGTCCTCACTCACATGCATTTTAAGACAATTCTTAAGAGATCACTCAACATAGAATTGTTGAAAGCTACCATGGAGTTCTTATCATTGAGCTAAAGTTTTTCTTAGCTACCATGAGTCCCTCTCATTCGAACGTGATCCCGATTCATTCGTGTACGCCCCATTTACTCGGGTGTCACAAAAAATACCCGTTTTTTTATTGATGCACGTCCAAGAGAGATTAGAATTCAAAACATGGAGAAAGAAAGATTAGTTTTTTATTTAAAAAGGGAGATGGGTTAAGGATAATATAAATAAGCAAATAGAAAGGAAATGTAGAAAGTTGTTTTGTACTCTTCCCTTTGCTTTTGTTTTTATGTTTTTTCTTTCTTTCTTTCTTCTTTACTTGTAGGGTAAGAGGCTCTCCTTCTTTTCAGCCTGCTTTTGAGACCTTAACACCAAGTTTTGAACTCAAGTTAGCAGCCCACAAACACACAATCATTAGAGGAGCGCCATACCAAAAAATAAAACAAGAAAAAAAAACTTGAACAATGTTTATAGAAATTGTTAAGACTCACGGATCTGATATTGTCCACTTTGAACATAAACTCTCATGACTTTGGGCTTCTCAAAATATCTCGAAAAGATATATTGTTTATTTATAAATTCAGGATCATTTCCTAAATTAACGAACGTGAGACTCCTCCCAATAAAAGGACCAAAATTTAACTGATAAAGTAGTGGTAGAGATGGACCATTTTGGTTGGCTTTTCGGAAAGAAACATCAAGACCAGACACTCTTACAGGAAAACATCGTTTGACTGTCGATGTCTCTTTCACCTTGTGAGGTCGGCTGCCTCTTGAATCCGCCATTAACTTGTAAAACCATGTTTGTTCTAAAATCTACGCTGATTAAGGGAAATGCACGTTTTTCTTTAATGATTCTAGACAATTCCCCCACCTTTTTTTCTTTCATTTTGACTTTGATATGCATTAAACATGCTTTTGTTTTTGCTTTCTCTTTGATTTCTTCCCTAACATTGATCGAGATAAGAGTATTCTCGAGTTTGAGTAGATAAATAACTGTAACGGTCTTAGGCCACCGCTAGTAGATATTGTTCGCTTTGACCTAGTATGTATTGTTGTCAGCCTTATGGTTTTAAAGTGTGTTTGTTAGGGGGAGGTTTCCACACTTTTATAAGAAATATTTCGTTCCCCTCTCCAACTTATATGAGATCTCACAAGGGGCTAGCGTCCTCCTTGGCACACTACCCGGGGAGAGGTTTCCACGCATTTATAAGAAATGTTTCGTTCCGCTCTCCAACCGATGTGGAATATCACAATCCACCCTTGGGGTCCAGCGTCTTCCTTGCCACATTGCCCAATATCTGACTCTGATACCATTTATATCAGTCTGAGGCCACCATTAGTAGATATTGTTTGTTTTGATTCATTACGTATCGTCGTCAACCTCGTGATCTTAAAAGACGTCTATTGAGGAGAGGTTTCCACTCCTTTACAAGAAATGTTTCGTTCTTCTCTTCAACTAACCTGAGATCTCTTTATTTGAGAAAACATCAGTCGGGATGCGAATATAATCTAAAATTGAGATGAATTCACCATTGATATAAGTTTTGAAAGAGATTAGAAACCAAAAGCTTTGGGATTGATATTAAAAACCAAACCCCTTTGCAAAAGGAAAGCATAAACCACATTGTTACCCAAAAGTAACAAAAAGGAACCAATTTTGTCAAAAGATTCAACCAATACATCTCAAATTTTGTTTGTTATATATATAATTTATAAAGATAATGATATGATTAAAGACAAAGTAAACCCAACCCTAATCTCATGATATTAGATTTTGTCATATATTTGGTTTGATTAGCATTTGAAGAAAGATTTAATATCCATTTCATGCAGCTTTAAACAAAAGTCAATACACATTTCATAAGACAAATCACCAATTCAATAGCTATGAGTATACAACCAAAGATATTAGGACCCAACTTTGGTGATATATTGCCAAAACCCTTCTTCTTCTTCAACTTTTGTGTTGTTTTGTTTTGATGTGTGAAGTGATTAGGGTTTGGTAAGAGGAATTTGGAATAGACCCATTTGAGTATTTTAAGTTTCTAATCATTCCTAATACCCATTCTTTTTTGTTTAAAATTGGACCCAAAAAGAAGAAGAAGATGATGATTATGGTTATGGGAAGGTAAGATGATCATAAGCCCCACACCTATCTTATCACTTACTTCAATCTCTTTCGGAACTTGGGCCTCCTCCACTTAATCCCAAATTAATCGTGATATAATCCTACGTCGATGAGAGAAGAGATAAGCTTGGGGTATTACAAATAGTATTAGAGCCAGATATTAGACGATGTACGATGTTGACCTCAAGGGAGTGGATTGTGAGATCCCACGTCGGTTGGAAAGTTGTGGGCTTTAGCTGTTATAAATGGATCAGAGCCAGACATCGGGTGGTGTGCCAACAAGAACACTGGGCTCCACATCGATTGGAGAAACAGTAAGCTTGGGTTGTTATACCGTGAGATCTTATCTCGATTGAAGAGGGAAACGAAACATTCCTTATAAGAGTGTGAAAACTTCTCCCTAGCAGACACATTTTAAAACCATGAGACTGACGACGATACGTAATTGGCCGAAACAGACAATATCAGAGGTGGGATTGGACTGTTACAAATGGTATAAGAGTCAATCACTGAACAGTGCGAGGCACTGATCAGAGTAGGGATAGACCCTCTCCATAGTAGACGCGTTTTAAAACCGTGAGGCTGAGAGTGATACATAACGGACCAAAGCAGACAATATTTACTAGTGGTGAGGTTTGACGGTTACAAATGGTATCAGAGTCGGTCACCGAATGGTACGAGATACTGATCGAAGTAGGGATAGACCCTCTCCACAGTAGACGCATTTTAAAACCGTAAGACTGAGAACGATATATAACGAGCCAAAACAGAGAATAAGGAGTAGAGAAAAGTAGAAGATGTAATAAAGATGAGAAAAAGGAGATAGTAATTGAGAAATGTTTAAAGGGAAAGTAGGAAGAAAAAGGTGGTATGGTATGTACATGTGTGGAAGGGGATTTAATCAGTAAAAGATTATTTAATTAGTAAAAGATTAGATGTGCAAATTAAGGTATAAATTGAATATTAAGGTATCTAACAATTTATTAAAGTTTTTGTCAATAATATGAGTAACGCGCTTCCAAATTTAATTATTATTTTAAACCAATGCAAATACTATAAATTAATTAATTAATTAATTAAAGTTTTCTTAGACTAGGGCCTGCCTTTAATAATGGAAACGTTGTTTTCACTTTAAATTAAATTATATAATTTTTCTAAATATTTAAAACAAATTGGGAATTCAATTAATATTATAGTTAGATAAGGGTTGAATTTGAGTTTTAAAATTTTCAATCTAATCAATACTCGTCATCAAATAATAAATCTAATTTAATCCATTCATAAAAGAATTAAATTGGTTACATCAAATTATTCGAGTCATTTATTTAAATTTTTATAATAAAAATAAATTATTATTATATAAAACATCTATTTATATGTTTATTAAATTAAATTTGCATCTCAATTACAATATACTATTTAAAAAATTATATTATAAAAACATATAAATAATTAAAAAATAAAATAAATATATTTTTTTAATTTAGGAACCAATTTAATTCATAAAATTTTAATTTATAAAATATTAGAAATCACGCGACTTTTCCCTCCTAAATCTATGATTTTTTTTTCGATTAACGAACGTGCTACTCCTTTCAATAATTTTTTAAAATACAATTAATTCAAATAAATTCATAAATCGAGATTTTTTATGTGAGATTTTTTGAAGAGTTATAAAGTATTTGGCATTTGATGGGTGTTGGTGGGACAAATATCAGCGACCCCTCCACAATTACTCTTAATTCATATCTACCTTTATAATTCTCCATCAGTCCTTTTCTTCTTCTTCCTTTTTTTTTTCTTTTTTTCCTTTCCATTAAATATAACTTTTCTTTTTCTTTTTTTAGCTTTCGATATTCCTTTATATATATATATATATATATATATATATATATATATATATATATATATATATATATCAAGCAAAAAATAAAAAATAAAAAATAAAAAATAAAAAAAATTATTGTGGAGATTCCCCCATTAAAAGCATAAATTTGTGTATGTTACTCAAATGCCATATTTCTGTCTTGTCAATATGTCTTCTTTCAACTTCCATTCTCCCTTTTCCTTATTTCTTCAATTTTTAAATTTTTTTTTTCGATTTAATCAAAATTTGATCTTACAATTTACTCCGATTTACTCCGATGTCACCGTATAAATTATAAAAACTAAATGATAACAGAATTAGTTTATAATTTAACGGATCATACATTTTTTATTGTTTTAATTTTTCATATATGAAGATATATAATTTACAATTTTTTTTTTTTGTTATGAATTGTATGTGATTTTAAAATGATAAAAAATTTAAAAGCATGTTTAAACTTTGGTAAAAGAAATTTAAAGCTAAAACTAGAAAGTAATTATATTTTAGAGGTCAAAATTATTATAATTTTTTTCTTTTTTGTTGAAAAAATAAAAAAGATTGAAGGAAATGCAATCACTCTTTTTAGGCGGGATGCCTCGCTGTCACGAGGGTTTGGGTAAAGGATAGGGTTATGTGGGGTCCACCACATTAAAAATTTCAAACTATACAGTTTTCCTCCACGTGGCAGTTCTTCATCTTGTCCACCTAGGATGATGAAGACAAAAGTGCTTGGATATATTATTTTCATCATAAAATTATAAGTTTTTTTTTTAAACCCAAAAATTAATAGTAATTTAAAAAGTGGATTATATAAATATTAAATTAAAAAAAATCGGGGTTCCTCTGAATATCTCCTAGCAGAGCTCCTCGTATAGTCTATTTATTATATTTTTCAACTACGTGTTAGAATTGGTCGGCTGTGTGAGACCCGATCGAGTTCGATTCCTAAACATCAACAAATATATAGAAATAATGGAGTTAGGTTTCTATCACATCCCTTGAAAGCAATTCAAATGGGTGGGGTTTTCTTCCATTGCCCAAATTTCTTAATTTACATATAAAATTATTAGATTTTTTAAACTAAAGATTAAAATAAGAAATGATTTTATTAGTTTTAATATTTATTTCTATAAATATATATTTGGAATTACTTTTACTCACATTTTGGGCACACATCTATTAATGTCACCCTCCATTCAAAATTTCAAAATTTCAAATATATTTCATTAATTATTTACACACAAAATAAATTTAAAGAGAAAAAATAAACAAATAAATGAGCACTCTCACTCTCACTCACACAAAAATCATGTGTCCACTACTTTACTACTTTGGAAAATATTAAATTTGTGAGAGCATTTATTTTAATTTTTATTATTTTTAATTAATTTGGTAAATATCTAATTCAATATACCCATTTTGAAATTTAATTACTAAATTTATTAATTGTAACTTTATCATGTTTTCTAAAGTGGATTTAAACTTTACCAAATTTCTTAATAATATGATGCTAATTCCTTTTTAATCTATTTTTGTTTGATTCAGTTATGCATGATGATGACGTGGATGCATACATACATACATGCATGCATGCATACATGATATTTAATTAAATAAATAAATAAAGGGTTTGTCAGTCCACCATCCTATCCCCACATGGAATTCAGCGTTCTTTTTCAAACTTCTCTTCATACCCGCGCACTCGCCAAGAGTCCGTTGTTTCAATTTATTATTATTATTTTTTTATAATTAATTTTCCATTTTTTTCTCTCTCTACGTGAATTTAAAATCCTGTTCTTGTTTTTCTAGAGAGAGAGAGAGAGAGAGAGAGAGACAAACAGAACAGAATACCTCGTTCTGTCTCATTTCAATCTTCCATGCCTCTTGCCCTCACTCATCAAAAGGGGTATTTCTTCTTCTTCTTCTTCTTCTTCTTCTTGATTTCAAGCTTGCAGAAACCGATTTCTTTCTTCCACTCATAGATCTCTACGTTCCTCTTCTTAATCACTGTTTCTTGGATTACGAGGAACAAGATTACAATCACAATCACGGTGGCTGTGTTTGTGTTTGTTTTGATTCAGGCTTCTCATTTTGTAGTTCTGATTGGATTGGATTCGTGATTGATCGTTGCTTTGTCCTCGTGATCCATGGCGGTTCTGTTTGTTTGGATTCAGACACTAGCTGTATAGTGAAGAAATTAAAAGTGTTTAGGGAAAAAAAAGGTCAGAATCCGAGGCGATTTCGAGGATCGCTTTCTACTAGAGATTGCTGTTCCGTTTCGGAACCCAACAGTGACCTGTATCCGTAAAGATTAAAGGAAAGGGGACTTTGCAGTTTCTTATCCCTTTCTTTTCTATATGCCTTAGAAAGGCTTGCTTGCCTTTAGCATGCTACTTGGATAAAAGGGGAGGAGCGCCTAAGAGATACTGTTTATTGTAATTAATAAAAGCAAATGCAGGACACAAAGAAGAAGCTCACCACTGAAGATTCCAAGAAGAAGGAACGACACATCGTTTCCTGGACTCAACAGGTTTCCATTTCTTACTTTTTGATTCTTGTAGAGATCCTTTTGGCTGTGGTTTCTGATTTGGGTTCTTGGAGTTTCAGGAGGATGATATTCTCCGAGAGCAGATTAATCAACATGGAACAGAGAAGTATGAACTCTCTCTCTCTCTCATTGATTCTGTGTTTATCTTCTTCTTCTTCTTCTTCTTCCTTGTTAATCTGATTGATTGTTGATGTAATCGACTGTGCAGTTGGGCAATCATTGCGTCAAAATTCAAGGATAAAACAACAAGACAGTGCAGAAGAAGGTAATTCAAATGATGAAAATCATGGTAACATACCTGATTCAAACAGTTGTTGTTTACTTCTGGGTTCATCGAGTTTCACTGATATGAATGGCGTATGGGAATTTGCGTTTCAGATGGTACACATACTTGAATTCTGATTTTAAGAAAGGGGGTTGGTCTCCGGAAGAGGATTTGCTTCTATGCGAGGTGATTCTTCCCCCAACTTGTAAGAACAGAGAATCCATAATAGGGATATAAACATTGTCTGAAATCACTGTCATATTAAGCTCAAACTCTACTCTAAACCTTTTGAGTATTCCCTGTCATTGGATGCCCTGAATCTAATAAATTAGCCTGGTCTACAGGCGCAGAAGATATTTGGGAATAGATGGACAGAGATAGCAAAGGTGGTGTCAGGCAGGTATAGAACTTTCACTTTCCAGTTCTCTTGTTGCAGTTATATTTTACCGCAACGTTGACCGAACATTTATATGTCGATTTCACTGATGCAGAACGGACAATGCAGTGAAGAATCGGTTTACAACACTGTGTAAAAAGAGAGCCAAATATGAAGCATTAGCTAAAGAGAACTCAAGTTCCTTCATCAATCACAACAACAAAAGGGTCCTAGTTCAGAAGGGGAGTGATAATGTTTCATCAGAAACTCCTCAGCTGGTTAAGAGGATAAGGTAGAATTTGTATACAAGATGTCTAAATAGAAATAAGAAGGAAAAACTGCTTCACAGCAAAGAATTAATCATTCTGCAATTGACTGTTTAGGAGAGCACACATATCTGATACAACAGAAGGTTGCTCACTCGAGGATGGATCAAAAAACCGACCGAGAGCTCCATTTGCGGTACTGGTTGATAATGTCCACGGTGTCGATAGTTTGCCAGCTCAACTTCCCATGAACAATGCCCAGGAGGGTCTAAATACTAGTAAGTCACTACAAACAACCTTCACATCATACAGACAAGGAATAGCATTTCTACTAATCATTCCTTCGCATTCTTTGTTTGTGCATCCTTTGGTTTCACTTCTGGGCTCATGATATTGGGTTTAACCGCTTCATATCTCTACCATAAGCAGCTCAAGGTAACAAGAGTCAAGGAAGCTTTATCAAGAAGGATGATCCAAAGGTAGCTGCTTTAACACAACAAGCAGAACTACTCAGTTCACTCGCATTGACGGTTAACTCGGAGAATACAGACCAGAGTCTTGAAAATGCTTGGAAGGTGAGCAATATTATGGCTACTTTGTCTATCAACAACTTTGAAATACTGGGCTGCCATGTTGGTAATGACATGAAAAGGGATATCCTGAATTATGTATATCTGCTAAACTACATCTGATATTTTCATTCATATAGTAGTTTTTCTTATTCCTTGAGTCCACTAAATATGAATCAGATTCTCCAAGATTTCCTCCGTCGAAGCAAAGAAAATGACATACCCAAATATGCAACTCCGGATATTGACTTTCAAGTGGAAGATATTAAAGGTTTAGTGGAGGATTTAAGGAGTAGCAATGATGGTAGCCAATGGAGGTAACAAAAACATGCATACTATAATTTTCAGATTGAAGCTACTTTTATTTGTGGCCTTATCAACTTCACTGCTCGCAGACAACCCAATCTCCACGAGTCTCCTGGCAGTTCAGAATACAGTACTGGATCAACAATAGTATCCCAAGCAGTTGAGGATAAAATAGATCAAAGCCAACCTGAGATAGGGACTCATCATCAAGAGGCTCCAAATAATATTGGTGAATCTGAGAAAGAAATACTTCTGAAGACAACGCTAGAGCGAGGTAATGAATAAGTTCTTACATTGGTTATAGATACCATTAATTTTTCCCATGATGTGCTGCTAAGAAGATACAATGTTTTACTGCTGCAGAGGCTTTCAAATGTTGCAATGAACGAAAAAAGGATTCCATTACCTCTTCCTTTTCAAGCTCAGAATTCAGTTCCCCCATGCATGTAATTCCAATTTTTAGATCCTTGGCAGCTGGAATACCTAGCCCACAGTTCTCTGAGAGTGTAAGTGACCTTTACATTTTGTTTTTACTGTGCTGATAAAATAAAACCAGTCAAGTGATTGTTTCTGGATTATAGAAAAGGCAGCTGCAGTAATAAACAGTGGTCGTATAACCTATCATAGAAGTACTGCAGTTCTTTAAAAGTTCAAATTCATAAATAGACAGGTTTCAATTAGTATTCAATTAGGTTTTGCGAACACGAATTACATGGGTCAAATCAAGCTACCATGTAGACATAGACAGATAACTCTCTGGCTTTCTCTTTGCATCTGGAATTATATGCATTTTATGGCGCTACCTCTCATTTGTTTTGTGCTGTTTTATTCTCTTTTTCAGGAAAGGAGTTTTCTTCTTAAAACACTGGGAGTGGAGTCACCTTCCCTTAACCCTAGTGTTAATCATTCACAACCACCACCCTGCAAAAGAGCCCTTCTCCAAAGTCTATAAAACCTCTCTAATTAGTCTTTTCTTTTTTCCTTTGAATTAAGTTCCATTGGTTTGCAGCCATTCCGGCCTAGAATTTTTCATAGTGGCATGTTGATATCTGCATTCCATGACTCGTGTCTAGAATACTATGGAGGATTCAGACACATCGGAACACATATAACCGCGTGTTCCACATTCTTTTTTTCTTTTCTCTCCCTAGGTGGGGTTTCTCTAATAGTAACATCCAAACCAGTGTGCTTGGTGTGTCATTTTTTTCTTCTTTCCAGTTCTTTGCAATGTGATTTTGGTGTCCCAGTTTTTGTAGCTTGATTTCCCACATGTACATAACCTCTAGATACATTTGTAGACATTCAGAGAGTAAGCATGCTCTGGCCGCAAGCTTACTACCCTCCAAACAAAAAGTGATCGAGGGAAGCAGAAAGCAAAAAGAAGACAAAAAAAAAAAAAAAAAAAAA
>NW_019268527.1:4689280-4717395 GCF_002738365.1 Cucurbita moschata
TTTTTTTTTTTTTTTTTTTTTTTTTTTTCTTTTGGTGTGCAGAGGTATAGAATCAGTATTTTTTTTTGTTCCTTACCTGATTTTTGATGTAACAAACATAAATATGATTTGAATGGAATGTGTTTTGTTGTTGGTGTGCATTCATCGCTCTACCTTGCTTTCTCTTCTCCAAATGCCCCTGAAATTTTGACAGAATAGCAAACCCAGTAAGTAATTGCAAGAGTTCCAACACTTTGGGCCCAGGGAAGGGGAATGAGACAGAGAGAAGATACAAGGAGTGGATTTAGTGAGCTTACCTCAGTTCTCGGGCTCTGCTGAAAAAGACTGAAAATTGAAGCTCAGAGGGAGAAGGGTGTGTTAAATTGAGGTGGTGGTGGTTGCCGCCAGTCGCGGTAGAGGACAAAGTATAGTTATGAGGAAAGTCAAAAAGTGGAAAGTAAAAGAGGAGGGAACTCCCTACAAAATAAAGACCCACTTATTGCTATCAACTTTCTCGAGGAACAAGGCCAATATTTGAATTTTTGTTTCCAGAAAAGTGGAAGGATCATCAACGTTTCTCGCTCACCTTCGTTTATCCATGATAATTGATTGAATTCATGTAAGTGTTAACCTTAATTCAACCATCTGAAGCTAGAAATCGATGAAACACAACAAGATTTCAACAATTTAGCACTTTTCAAGATTATAGTAATTCATTCTCTTAGAAAAAAAAAAAAAGAAAAATCAGTTATAGGTTCGAGGAGGGGACTTCCACTGGTCACCTCCAAGGCCTGATTATACAAAAGTAAAAGAAAAGGGAGAGTCAAAACTTTGTTCTATGACTTCTAATGCGCTCTATAAAACATGATGCCCTCTAATTTAAGGACCATTGAACTTTGCTTACACTGTAATTCCTAGTTAGGTGGTCTTTCTCTTTCTCTGCAACTTTTGCAGCTTCCTCCACTTGAGGTAGATTTGATATGATAGCCCCGAGAAGACCATTACAACGCAGCCCCACTGCTTCGATGACAGAGGATTTCCACTGAGCATAGAGGACACCACGATGCTGACAAACTTGCGAGTTGTGGTAATGGTGGTATTGGCAAGGGAACCGAATCGACTTATTGTTAGGAAGATAAAATTTTGGCCTACTGCTCCACAGAGACAATACAGAAGAATGTCCCACGCTGCCTCGGGATGCTGTCTACAGAATTCTATGGCATGATATCCAGTGCCATTCGGCCACCCAAACATATAAATCATGTTATATATTGTACCCCAAAGATTCATTCCCAACATTATGTCCCATGCACTTGTTTTTGGGTACCTGCAGAATCGATGATGATTATGAAATGACCATTACAGTAATCATGACTCATTTAAATATACTGTTGAACAGCATAAAGCTTCCAAGTTCTGGACTAAATTGCATTTACTTCCAAGAACAGCATTGAATCTTTTAGGCCATCGAGAATGGAAATGTCAAATACATGATAATCTTTAACATTATGAATTCGTATAAACACTAATCGTGTACGAGAAAAGAAGACTAACAAAGAGAGAATTGTAAAAAATGATATTCTCACCTTGTTGAAATGGAATCTTGAGTGGCATTCGTGAAACCATCAAATGCAAGGTTCAGGAAGCAGAGTCCATATCCAAGTGGTGCATTGGGATGTGCCAACTTGCTAATAGTCTTTGAGCTAGTCTGGAATTAACAAAAATTTAAACATAGAACACAAAGAGAACGAGAAGTAGGAAGATTTGAAACGGAAAAAACCTTTAAGAGTGCAAATGTAGACACTCCTCCAGCAACCAAAAATGTACAAAGATACTCCGGAAATGTGTACTTAATACCATAAACTAGCGTTCCCATCAGCATCACTGCACAAACAAAATAAAAAGCATTCAGATTAAGAACGTACATAGGTCAAAAGTTCCTCAGACTAAACCATTGAAGTCCTATTATTCATAACCTCTTTCTCCTAGATTTTCTTTTTGTTTACCATGGAACAGATAATATATAATCTTCATATTTAAGTGGAGTAAAACATATAATTATGAAGATCTCGTTGTTTTCTGACCTGGAATCATTTTTGATGACTTTGCCAGGACCTGCAGAAATTGACAACATACTTAGTTAGCTAAAATAAACTATCACTCATTAGTTCGACTTTTTATTCCAATCTAGCGAAGACATTTTAGTTGCCGCACATTATTTATTTAGTAATCACACACATCCTAATCATGAAGTATCATTTATATCTCCTAGCTCGCGTTGGTTTATAATCAAGGAAATCTTGATTGATTAAAGTTAGAAAATTACAGAACCATAAAAGAATATGAAGGAATAAGGGAATGATTGGAAACATGCCTGAGCAGGATAACTTATGTACTTCAAAGCTTCAATCCCCATAGCTGGTCCAATCGTATTCGTAATACCAGCACTCCAGTAAGTCCACCAAGGTGCACCAACAGTGCTACGACTGGACCAGAGCTTTATCACTGTTTATGATACACACAATTCTTAGTTCTTATGTCCACAAATTGTTTTTTTATGCGGTATGCCAAGGGAAGATACAGAATAGAATAAGAATGGTAGAAAGTTGAGCCAAGAGAAACTCACTTATATATGACCATATTAAACAGACAACGTTTTGTGCCAAGTTAAGGAAGGAAAGGTGTTCAAATCTCTTTCCGTCGGAACCAAAGCGCTTAGTAGACCTAAATAGACATGAGAAATTACTTAGAATCGTCAAAATGGACTTAAACCCATTGGTGAGGAAAGCAAGAACAACGAGCATTTGCATTCCTCAGGAACGTGACTTTTCCGGAGAGAAAAAGGGTTCCTCAAGATCAAGTTCAAAGAAAAACAGTAGGTAGAACCACTACTAATCCTCAAATCAATTTATTTTCATTTTCATTATAAATAAATAAAAAAAAAAAAAAAAAAAAACCCATATTTCAGATGCTTCCAACATTTTCTGATACATATATGATTGAAGCCAAATGATAAGCATTGATCCGAACTACTGTTAAATGGCAACAATATATGGCGGAGAAAGCCGGAAGGAATTACATAAGGAATAAATGGCAACATCCAATTCCATGGAAGAGTTATTCAGATTTCCCTAGATAAAGGGCATTAGTGTTCGCAAGTAAATCCAAAAGAATCAAGACACTTTCCAAGAAAGAACACAAACGAGAAAGCCTAATATGAAAACAAAGTTTATGCTCCATCAAAATCCTCGGGAAAACATCAACAGTAGAAACTCGCTAAAAAGAATAATGCTATATAATCAAATGATAATAAAGAAAACAAACTTACAGAGTCTCCTGAAGAACACCTTGATAAATGTAAGCAGACCAAATCCCGGCGACGCAAAAGGCGAGCACGAGCACGCGGCGTAGTCCGCTGCCATGAGCTTCCATTCTCAGCCCTTGATGTCGCCGGAGAAACTAGATCGACCAAAAGAATACGAAATTGCAGAGATACGCAAAGAGAAAGAATGGCGAAGAAACGAATCGGAGAAGAAATTAACTGCCAAAATGCCCCTTTCACGAAGGATATAAAAGGTCGAAACGTCAGATATTGGTGATATTCCACGTGGGGAATTTCTATTGGATTGATGACATAATGTCGCGGCTCTGATTGGCTGAATCGACGCAGATCTTTTAAACGGAACGGATGGGACAACGACCAAAGCTCGACTTGGCGCCGTTAGCGGCGTGGACTTCCAATGGCGCGTAATCGGCTACGGATTGCTGCCTGCTGGAAGAAGACCACCACTACGTATCTTTTACGATAAGACGTTTCAGCTTTTAATTAACTTAACGACATGTCGTTTACTCCAAAACTGTTCGTTTTTACCTTTTTTAAGGCTTTTTTTTTTTTTTCTTTTAGGAAAAATCAATTTATATTCGTAAATTCCTAAAATTTCCTAAATTAATCATTGAAGTATTAAACTATTTTGAAGTATATAATAAAGAGAATTTCATTTAATAATTATATATTTAATACATAAGTTAAATCGCATTCTAAATCCTAATGCTATTAAGAGTATTCATATGACTCATTAATCCGATCAACCCAAACTACTCAATTTAAACCATAAAGATTGGGTTGGGTTGAATTTTTGAAAAACCGAACAATTCCGTTCACGAGTTGACATTTTTTGTTGAGTCAACCTAACTAGCTCGAAAATAAGGTTACAATCAACTCAACCCTACTTTACTCTTAAGATCAATATGAAAATTATAAATATTTGATATTTGTTACTAATGTTGGTAACTTATAAATGTTTGATAACTGGGATTTTTCTTAAAATAATTAAAAAAGAAAAAAAAAACAACATGACAAATCAACCCAACCAGAAAATAGAGGGCTAGGTTGTGAACTGTCTAGTTGTTCAATTCAACCCAAAAATAAATGGTTGAGTTCTGAACTCTATTCGTTCCATTCATGTACACTCCTAAAAGTTACCAGAGAATTAGGGTATATAAAAAATAGAAAAGTATCAAAATGACACCCGGAGTTCTCCCAAACACTTCAATAGGAAACGGAAGAACCCTAATGAAGTGTCCTGGAGAACTCTAGAAGACACTCGATGTTTGAATATGGTACTATACTCATGATCAATGTTCATAAATTGGGTATTTGTATGCCTATGAAGTTCAGTTCATAGCTCCATATGGTCGTGTTTGTGTTCTTCATTCAACCCGTTGTGAATCCATACGTGAATTCGGGGAATATAAGAGAGAAAGGAAGAGAATATTGTGGAAGGAACATTTTCCACGACTTCCCTTTTTGATTCTCTCAAATGGATTAGATTCTATGTCGGAATCTAAGCTGGGTCCAAATGAAGATAATATCGTCGATTCTCAACCAAATTTTTATTTTGAATTGCACTCAAAAGATGCTTAATACTCGTGAAAAATGTTGTTATTTACCTATTAATGTAGGATTTGAAAGTTCATATTAGAGACCAAGAAACTATTTCAACCCCTATTCACGGGAAATTCTTCATTTATTTTTGTAAGGATCGGAGTAGAGATTCTTCAAGACAAATTTGTGAGTATTAGGTTCTTCCAAAAAAAATTCCAATTTATATATATATTAATTTCAAAGAGCTTTTAATAAATAATTGTTTATTTTTTTAATATAATGTAGGCTTAATTCTATTAAATTTAATAATATTTTATAATGATAAATATAATTTTTTAAAACTCAACTTTTAATATTATATATATATAAAAAGTGAACGAGGTCGGTAAGACAGGAATTTGTCGTCAGTCTAACGAATAAAACTCTTTTCAGTCTCTTCCGAGAGATTCAACAAGTCTCGTTAAATGAGCTCGTTCATATGCTTACAAGAAATTGTATAGGTTTATTAGCTTCTTCGATATCGTTCAAAGAATAGTTCCAAATATATATATATATATGAAAAATCTAATTAACACTTTTTATAATATAGTTGCTCTAAATTAGAGAACCAAATTTGAGACCATACAATATATTTCAATTCTTTCTCAATAACTTTTAAAAAACTTTATTATTAATATCATCCTTTGATTAATACGATTAGCGTCATCTTAATCAACAATAATACAGGTTTAATAAGACTTGTCTTCCTCTCGTGTGACGAGAAATGCAAGTCAAACATTACCCTGTAAAATATTATTATGATGTGATATTTCCTTATCTTTATATTATAATGATACGACGTCTTTTAAATTTAGTTTTGAATTGTGAGATTCTACATCGGTTAGAGAGGAAAACGAAATATCCCTTATAAGGGTATGAAAAAACCTCTTTATAATAAACGTGTTTTAAAATCGTGAGACTGACGACGATACATAATGAGTCAAACCAGATAATATCTACTAGCAGTAGGATTGAAGTGTTACATACACGCTATACAACCCAAAAATATGTTTCTTATTTCTTGTTCCTATTTTTTTTTTTTTAAATGTAAATAAAAATATTATTCATGGATCGTAATTTTTTTTTTCATATTTATTTATTTACATTTGACAAAATTAAATTTGATATTAGAAAAAAAAAAAGTAAAGATTTTAAAATAGGAAAATAATGTGTAGAGAAAAAAAAAACAATAAATTCGAGTATATATATATATATATCCATGAAAATCATCTTTAATTGAATTTATTACTCCAAATTAATTACGTCATTAATTAGAATTAAATACTCTTAATTCCACAAATTGCCAAACACTTGAGAGTTTGGTTTATATGTAGGCTTTGTAAAATTAAGCATGAATATTAATATTTATATTAAGTTTGGTAGGCATGTTAAATTTTGTTATAATATTTAATGATTTTATTATAAGTATATTTTGAATTTTAAAATTTAAATGGCATAATTATATAAAAAGGAATAAAAACGTTAATATATACAGTATTTCATGTTCTAATTTAGAGTATATGCTTAGTATATTTTCTAAATGATTCTAGATTATTAAATATGGTACAATATTTATTTATTAAAAATTGACTTAAAAAATTATCATAGTGTACATGTGACACCCGAATAAAGAGCGGTAGATGAATGAATCAAGGCTAGGTCCAAATGAAGGCGATCACGAGTATAAGATGACTAAGAAAGACTTATAAGAATTGAAAGTCACTACCTATACCAACTAAGAACACCTTTTTTATTTTCTGTCGATGACTCAATCATAAAAACTCCAAAGTTTAGTGTGTTTTGCTTGGAGAATGCGGAAAGAATTCATGTTAGTCCACTGACCATCTGAAGAGGAATGTCGGGGTTGTTTTTCTTGGAGCATACTGAAAGGACGACCCCGACATTCCTCTTGAGATGGTCAGTGGAGATAGTCTTCACTATTAAGAAGCGAGAAATAGGTAACGTGACCATCTTACACGAAAATATCGGGGTCACTAACTGCAAAATCCATATTTTAAATCTTTCCTAAGTCATTACATAATATTTTATAAGAACGTTGCAATAATATTTTATAAGAAGGTTGCAACCGAACAAATAACCAATTATAACACAAATTTACAAATTTAAGAATGAAGATGACAAATAGTGCTAGGAATCACGACTCTCCATAATGGTATGATATTGTTCACTCTAAACGTAAGCTCTCATGACTTTGTTTTTGAGCTTCCCAAAAAGTGGTATGATATTGTTCACTCTGAACGTAAGCTCCCATAGCTTTGTTTTTTTAGCTTCCCAAAAAGGCTCATACGAATAGAGATGTATTCCTTACTTATAAATCTCATGATCATTCTCTAAATTAGTCAATACGAGACTCTATGAAGAAAGCCCTTGAAGGGGGATTGGATCTCCATGGATCAAACGTAGAAGAAGAAGAACAAACGTAGCATGTTCGTCAGTTGACACCAAGAGTTCCCCCAAACACTTCATTGTAGGAAAACGTTAGTTAAAACTCGGCCTAAATGAAGTCATTCAGGGAAACTCTAGGAAGCAAATGACCTTGTAACCAAAACCCATAATGCATAAACTGCATGAGTTTGGTATATTTATATGCACTCTTGTGAGCTTCATATATGGTTGGTGAAGAATCAAAGGAAAAGTAAGCTTGTATGAACCTAGACGACTTGTTGGGTTTAATTTGGAGATATTATTGTAGCAAACAGAATAATCCATTTCTCACCCCTTTTTTTTGGTCTAAAGGGATCCCTTAGATGCAAAGTAGATATGAAAATGCCCATATGATAACATATATACTTTCCTTTTTCTTCCACTTCGTTTCGACGCGACGCGACGTTCCGTTGATTGATTTAATTAAAGGTGTTTTGTAACCGTCCAAGTCCACCGCTAACACATATTGTCCTCTTCGGGTTTTCCCTCTTAAGCTTACCCTCAATGTCTTTAAAACGCGTTTGCTAATGAGCGGTTTCCACACCCTTATAAAGAGTGTCTTGTTCTCCTCCTCAACCAAGGTGGGATCTTACAATCCACCCCCTTCAGGGTCAGCGTCCTTATTAGCACACTACCTCGTGGCACATCGCCTGGTGTTTGGCTCTGACACTATTTGTATTGGTCCAAGTTCATCCCTTGAAGATATTGTTCTCTCTGGGTTTTCTCTTTCGGACTTCCTCTCGATGTTTTTAAAACGTGTTTGCTAAGAAGAGGTTTTCCACACCCTTATGAAGGATGTTTCGTTCTCCTCCTCAACCAATGTGGGATCTTACAAGTTCGGTGGAAGATTAAACCTAAACACATAAATCAAATAAAACTAAACTCAAATCATAGGAATTATCGAATTCATGTTCAATGTATAGAACTGAAAGCTCGAGAACGTCGTTTTGTATAAACTAGTTCGAGTAATGCACGATAAAGTGAGATTAATCAAATAAGGGGTTGTTTGTTTGTTTGTTTATAAGATTTGGAATAAATTCCATTTGAAGTGGGAGATGGATTCATAGAAGGAAAAGGACGGATGAGCGAAGAGATTGATAAAGAGGTTCGTCTTGTCCACTCATCATACCCAAACCCTTTCATTTGGTGCATGATTCAGACCAGGTTCGGTTCGTCTTTGTATAGACCTAATTCATCCAAATTTATTGTTAATTTTAAAATAAGACCCGAGATCTTCCTCGAACTGTTGTTTCTCTCTCAAAGGCAAGTTCTTACGGGTTACTAATCCGTCCGCCACTAGAAACACCACTTTCTGTCCGACCTGCATGTGTTAAACATGCCACCAGCGTTCATCTTGAGTCAGGATCGCAGTGTCCATTACTTATCGTAGGTAAAGCTAATTCGGAATTGTCTTTCCTTTCAAGGCATAACTTGTATCCATGCACTTTATGCTCGCCTCGAGTTTGCTCTCACGTATATATTGTCCACTTTGAGTATAAGCTCTCATGGTTTTGCTTTGGGCTTCCCCAAAAGGTTTCACGCCAATTGAGAGAGTATTCTTTGATTATAAACCATGATCATTCCCTAAATTAGCCGATATGGGACTTTCATCATCCAACAACACGAACAAAAGTCATTATGAACATGGAGTTTTGTCTTAAAATCAATTGGTGATAAAATGAGTAAATGAGTAATTCAAATATATTTAAAGAGGTTTCTTTTTATCTTTTCGACATAGAACATTGAACGATCAAAACTACAGTTCATTGCTTCTTCGTGTAGCTGTTGGATTCGGGTGGGTTTGATGTCGAATTTTAAATTGTTTCTATCTATACCAGGATTTTCTCATAATATCAAAACATGTTTCGTTTGGAAGATTTGGTGTTTGTACTCCAAAAAACAATAATGATTTAGGCATAATGTTAAACATTTTGATATGATTGATAGACTATGATCCTTCGGACATAATTTCCGTTGGTTAATGGGCCAAACCTGGTGGAGGCAAGAAGGAAATGGCGCATGGAGCGCTGCGAGCGAGCTTCACCTTCGCGTCATCTATCGATACAACAACGGCGGCCGACTGGGTGGCGCTGGACTCCGATACCAGCCGAATCCTCCGTCCATGCTCGCCAAGTGGTCCGTACGCCATGGACAGGGAAAATGGAGAAACCATCTGATCATGGAGCCGTCGCTGTGAATTATTGAGGTTTCTATTCATTTAGGGTTATTGGTACTTTCTTCTTTCCTTTCTATGATAGCGGAAACTATGCGCTTTTTCAATGAATTTCATGTGCTAAGTATCATTTCCGTCTTGATCTTGGATGCTGGTACCAAGAAATACGTTTACAATTAGCAAGAGTACAAATATTGAGCTGGAAAAGGCTGCTTCCTCTTGCAATATATCATTATTATGAGGACAAAAAAATGGATTAGGTGTAACTAATCCCAATAAACCACAATTTGGAAGAGTCTCCCTGGCTTTCAGGGCAATTCTTATCTCTCTCGCTTTCAGTCAACTTCAACCGACAAAGCAAAACTACAAACGTTGCGAGAACCATTATGGTAATTTAATCTAAACCTTCTTTGGCTCCTCTGGTTCTGTTTGATATTTGACTAATTAGCCATTTTGTTCAAAATTCTATCATAGACTAATAGTTCTTGAGATCCCCTCCAGATTTCACTGTGCTATATTTTTAAAATAGCAATCATTCGTAAGGCCACGTGAGCTTAAGAGACAAACTTGCGAGTTCACCGTAGAGAATTTGGTCAAATGCCAGGAGCTGGCTGATGAACTGAGCTTAGTTGACTTTCTTGCACAGTCTGATGGGAAAAAGTCTGAGTGAAGTGCGGCAGGGGAAGTAGAGTTTAATTTTATATTGTGGGTTGGATAGCACATGATTTGGATTTGTTTAATCTCTTCTTTTGAGTTCTTGACTGTTGGAATTGCCTTGAGATTGCTTCACTCATTCTTGAGTTTCTTCTATATCTTTTCAGATCTCTGATTAGTTTCTAAACAATGGCTGATTCTGCCTTCCCCTGTTCCCAATTTTCTTTTTCCTTGCTTTTCTGATGAGGTTTGCAGTAGAGCTTTAAGTTTCAGCTTCAAGAACATGAAGAATTCCTGGTTTTCTTTCTGTTTTTGGTTTCCTATTTTTGTTCTTGCTGTTCTTGTTCCAGTTTCAACAGGACAGCTTTCTCCAAGTGAAAGCAGAATCCTTTTCCAAATTCAAAAGCTTCTGGAATATCCTGTTGCTCTTCAACAATGGTCAAACTGGACCAACTTCTGTTATTTACCTCCTACTTCTTCACTCAGAATTGTCTGTTCTGGGACTCACATAACAGAATTAACTGTCATTGGGAACAAAACCTCCCCTTCCAAAACCCCAAAATCAGTTTCTGTGAGTTCCATCCCTTCTCAGCAGACTCTTTCCAATAGCTTCTCCATTGATTCCTTCTTTACTGTTCTCACCAAGCTTTCGAACCTGAAAGTGTTATCATTAGTGTCTTTGGGGTTGTGGGGTCCTTTTCCTTCCAAAATCAATAGGCTCTCATCTCTGGAAGTGCTTAACATAAGCTCAAATTTCATCTATGGAGGCATCCCTGCAACAATCTCTAGACTTGAAAGCCTCAAGAGCCTTGTTTTAGCTGATAATTTGCTCAATGGAAGCGTTCCAGATCTTAAAGGCCTTGCAGTTCTTGAAGAGCTGAATTTAGGACAAAATCAACTGAGCCAAAAAGTTCCACCTCTGAGTGGAACTCTTGTGATCGTCGTATTGAGAAAAAACTTGTTCAGATCTGAAATTCCTTCAAGAATCAAGGAACTCAATAAGCTTCAGCTATTGGATATTTCCTACAATAAGTTTCTTGGGCCTATCCATTCTTCTCTGTTTTCTCTACCTGCAATTCAGTATCTGAACCTAGCTTATAACCAATTAAGTGGAGCACTCTCTGTCAACACAACTTGCAACAGAAACCTTAAGTTTGTAGACGTTTCCCACAACCTCTTGATAGGAAAATTACCCTCTTGCATTCGGTCGAATTCGTCGAATCGTACCGTAAATAGTTCATGGAACTGCTTGACAGGTGGAAACTCAAAGCTCCAGCATTCTCTTTCATACTGCCGGAAGGAAGCAATGGCTGTGAAACCTCCAGGTGACCTACAGAAACAGAAACCTGGCATCAAACTTGGTCTTATGCTTGCTGTCATAGGAGGCGTAGTGGTAGTTTCCGGTGTTGTTCTGTTATTGGTTTTTGCAATCATCCGAAACAGAAGAAGAAGAAGATTTGGAGAGATGAAATATGAGAAATCTACAGTTCATAAACAATCTGTTCGTGGCTCTCCACTGCCTAACCGTAAGCCAATACTGTTCTCCTTATACTTTTCTTTCACCCAAATCAAATTATGGTTTTGTTCTTGTTAACTTTATTCTACACAGGACGAGTGCCACAGACAAGGCTACCAGCACTTGGGCTGCCGCCTTATCGGGTCTTCGCAGTGGAAGAGATTGAAGAGATCACAAGAAACTTCGACCCATCAAACTTGGCCGCTCAAGGATCCCAAGCACAGGTGAGGAATTGATTCAAACTTCCAACTCTTGGGAGATCTCAAGAAAAAGTTAATTCAATTAGAAGTTTTCTGTTCAATTCCTGCAGATTTATAAAGGGTGGCTGACTGATGGTTCAGTGGTCTTGATCAAATGCTTTAAACTAAGGCAAAAACTTGCACCTCAAGCCTTAGCACGGCACATGGAAGAGCTCCCAAATCTGAGGCATCGGCATTTGGTCAGTGTTCTTGGACACTGCACCGTCACTTACCAAGACCAATTGAACCCAGCCAGTACTGTCTTCGTTGTTAATGAATTCATATCCAACGGCTCATTGAAGGATTGTCTTACAGGTAACAGAACAAACCCATCTTCATTTGGCTTCAAAGTTCAATCTCAAAACTATCATCTGAACTCACATACACAGATTGGAAAAGGAAGGACGCTCTGAAATGGCCACAGAGAATGGGAATTACCATCGGCATTGCCAGGGGAATACAGCATCTGCATACTGGAATGGCGCCGGGCATCTTCGACAACAATATCACGATTGATAACATTTTGTTGGACGACACGCTGACCGCAAAAATAAGCAATTACAACGTTCTCACGCCGCTAAAGGTCGAACAAAATTGTATTTACACTACCAACTGATTGCAAGTTTTGTTAGTTTCTAAGACTGGTTATTTTCAATTTTGCAGGATGCAGAGAGCGGGCTGAATGTACCAAAAAGGTACCATCCTTTTTAGATTCTTCTTTCTGCAGCAATCCAATGATCTAATCTATTTCTAAATGCAGAAGTGGGAATCCGGAGAAGGAAGACATCTTTCAATTTGGTGCCATTTTGCTGCAAGTCATCACCGGTAGGCCGATCACATCCACAAGTGAACTGGATGATCTGAAGAGTGAGGTATCATCTCATAAACTGAGAAAAAAATGTATCAACATTTGGTTTAACAGATTACAGCGGATAAATATAACATCGCCAAGCAGTTTTCTAGACTACGCATCCTAAGTCGAGGATTCGTTCACATTCTGATGGTATATTGCTGGTTATGGCAGTTTGAAGGTGGCTTGGCAGAAGGACTGAAATTACGGGGCGTTATCGATCCTTCAATTCAGGGTTCTTTTGCATTTGATTCACTGAAGACGACAATTCAAATCGCCATCAACTGCCTCAACAAAGATCCAAACAAACGCCCTTCCGTTGAAGATGTACTCTGGAATTTGCAGTATTCAATGCAAGTTCAGGAAGGATGGACAAGTAGTGGAAACCTCGGAGCTTTCATATAGATGAATGAATCTATAAGGGGCGGGAATAAATGTAACCAGAGTCTACAAATATACAGCTCGTATTTTACCTTACCTAAACTTTTTCTTAAAAAAAGATAAGCCCTTGTACAAGTTGGTAGTAAAGTTTGGCAATCATAGCCCTTGATCACCTGTAATTCGTCGCGATATAGGTAAGAACCACCCATTTAAGATCGAACTTCAATCGATAAAATGGCATTTACCTCGATCAAAGGCCAGAATTAAAGAATAAAAGAGAACTTACCTGAGAAAGATGGCAAAATACTAGACCAGATAGTCAAATTGAAATAGACCAAAGTAGTTCATCTTTATAGACCAAGCAAGCATATCACATAATAAGCAAATTATACAGCAAATTGGTTTTCTTCCCAGGCACAATTCATGCAAACAAGCCACTCGACTATCTTTTTTTTGTTCGCCTACAACCATTTCTGTGGCTAATCAGCAGTCCAACTCTGTTCCACAATCTCACGTACTCTCCTGTTGTACTCACGCTTGTTCTCACTAAACATCCTAGCAGCTTCAGAATTAGCAGGAGAGTTTGGATTCGGGTCGCACAGCAACGACTACAACAAAAAACATGGTAGTGTGTTGGCAAATCAATGGAAAAGTACGAGCATACCATATAACTTATTGAATTCCTCAAGTCAGCAGTCCAATACAATCAATACTATCACATTCTCCATAATACACCAAATAAACCGGCAGATAATTCATCGTCTCCATGCCTACTTTCGTTTGTCCCTTTTCTAGGTGGGCAGTCGTTTTCCCCTCTTCTAGGTGGGCAGTATTATACTTATTGCGTTGAACATTATTGATCATATAATTATTATAAAAATTTAGATTAGACAATGGCTACATTTCTGACGTGGGCCGAATTCCAATCAGATTATTAGACAAAATAATTCTAGTTCTTAAAACTTGATCCTAAGTATTAAAAACAAATCAAAAGTCAAGACAATCAAAATTAATGCCACAAATTCAGAGATCAAGAACAAGAACTAAAAGAATGTGGGCTTTTATGGCCTGGGTCAGTGGGGAGGGCAGGTTTACAACTAACTGCTCGTTCACACAGACAGTTCCATAAATATGTTATGATAGGCATCCAGGGGACACATGAACCATATGCATTCTACTTCTAGGATAGGGCATAGAACAGGAGCAGTAAAAGGTTTCTTTAAAAGATTATGATTACAAGCTTTTCATTTGTACCCATAAAATGAAAACGAGCAATAAATCATATAGCAATAAATAGTTTCAGCCTTTACATTTATTAGGGCCAAATAGATTAGGTACCTGAATAGAGGTGAGTATAGCAGCTACATCATAGATTGGGCTCCACTGATTTTGCAGAATGTCCAAACAAATGCTTCCATCAGCATAAACTGAAGGTCATACGAAACGCCAAACAAGGGGGGAAAATGTAGTTTTAGCAACATTTACAAGAAAACTAAAAACAAAATTGACACAACTGTGTAAACAAAATGTAGCTGGACAAAAAACCTAAAGGAGAACTACGACTCTTCTTGAACCTAGTGCCAAATGAAAATTAGAGAAAACCCTCAAACTGACCCAGAATGAATCAAATAAAGAATGAACTGTTTGTAGAGGGTAAGTTCCTGGTGATCTTACTATTAGGGTGGAACATTCTTGACACAAAGCGTACCGTCGGTGGCTTATTTGGATAATCCTCCGTGAACTGAAGAGTCAGCTTAAACGTACCTGGTCAACTCAAAAGATGGGTAGCTAAAATTATAATTCCTAAACTACAAGTTGACAAATAAAAAAATATTAAAGGAAATACCAAAATCAGATGCAGAATTGAATGAAACTTTCAGAAAATTAAACAAGATTGTAACATGGTCCTCCAGAATGCATTCCCATAACTTGCGCCAGGAGAGATGAAAGCAACTTGACATTTTGAATTCAAAGTCCACGGAAACCATAATCAGAATGAAAGCTCTAATTGTCTTGAGTTTTAAACCAGAAAATATAACACACATCCCATATCCAAATGGCGGAAAAAGCTTAAAAAGAAGACCATGATCATGAAATAAACAACTTCATGCAAATCAGAACAGATAATTTTAAAATTGAAAAATTAATATTACTTTACTACGCTCATATGCATATAAAACTGAGATAAGTAAAAATAGTGTTACTTATTTGAGTGGAAATGCGTCATCAGTAGTTATAGTTTTGAACAGAAAAACAAAATGAAATCATCAAGCATGAAAAAAGTAAGTCACTTAGACCCAGAAAGGAAGAAATTGAGAATACCTCCATCCCAAGGTGTATCATCAGGCCTGCAAAAGCCGACAAAAAAAATATGTAAGAGACCATAGCATCGGTTAGTCCAGAAGCAATCGTGCAAGAGTTTTAAAAAGAAAAAAATGTCAAGGTCATAATTTATTTTCCCAGCTTACCCAAATATAACGGCATTCCATAGCATGATATTATTGTCTTGAGGAGCACCACTGATGCCCGCAGGCGGATCTTGCTGCAACCTCTTGAAGTCTCTCATCAGTCTCTTCCTTGCAGAAGTAGACATCCTCACCGGCTGAAAAAAAATCAAAATTCAAACATCAAAAAGTATGCTATATCCAAACATCAAAAAGTACGGTTGAAGCAGGATACAACAGATCAAAATTCAACCAAGTGAAAATCGATAAAGAACGTGAAACAATCAAATGAGGAGGATGGGCCCCTATCTTCAATGATATCACCCTAACGGACAATGAACCACTTCAAGGACGTTTCCTTTCAGTAAATTAAAATTGCAGGTTTGAAACGAAAGTCCAGAACTTACGTCGACATGGAGCAAAAGGATGGAGACGGAAGCAATACCATTTAATTCCAGTCAGAACAATCAAGTACGCAAAGAAACATCCTCATGCACATAATTTAATCCGGAAAACTAACTACCCGGACTTAACCAAGCTAAAACGCTAGCTCGTTGCACGTCAATAAATCCTTTCCCTAACCCTCGCCGTAAACAAAACCCCTAGATCTCCGTCCAAAACTGCCAGTCAGACAAGCAGGTTCCCATTTCCCAACAAATTACCGCCAACAAGCCTTTAACACCTCAGTAAGGGTACATGTACATCCACGTCGAAAACAAAGGCCAGTAACACAACGTTGATCGACGAATCGGAGCAAAAATTAACAAAGCGACGAAAAAAACACAAGAATTCAAACAATTAAGCTGATCGAAATCCCTTACCCTTAACCTAGCGCGGCGAGAACTTCAGGCGATCCCGATAGGTCCAGAAACGAAATGAAAGAAAAATCCCGAGTTTTAGGAGTAGTCGACAAGAGATTTTCACCGGCGACCGTAACACGATAGGAGGAAGAAGGAGCGAAATAGAAATCCCAAATTCTGCTTATCAATGAATTGAAAGGAAAATTCACAAAATAAATAAATAAACAAATAAATTATAGCCACGTGGCAAGCTGAGGTAATTTTGTGCGTTATTTTTATTTGCTATTTGACCGGCATTTTAGCGCGCACCTTAACAAGACGCCGCCTTGGCCTCCCATGATTCAATATCATATTGTTTAGCTTAAGATATATATATATATACATATATATTTCTTTTTTTTTTTTTTTTACTAAATGCTTTTTTTATTATTGATAATAAATAAATTGTTAAATTATAAAAAGTAATACTCTTAAACTCACTAGAAAAATTATATCTTAATTATAAAAAGTCTTCCTTTATCTTTTATATAAATTCTTGACGTAAGTGAGGTTAAACTATGTCTGAGTAATCGAAAAAATTACAGTAGCAAATGGAACCAGTGTCACCATTACAGGAAATAGAAAATGTATTCGTTTTTCAAACTCTTACACTAAAAATACATCATACACGCCCCAAACTATCAATATAATCTCATTTTTCGAGACGGACAATTGGACTTGCTAAAAGAACTGAGAGCTAAGGAACTGAACGACCTATACTACTTGTTTACCTCTAAACGACCTTAGGTTGCATAATATTTTTAAAAGTAAATTTTCATATTTATTTTTATGGAAGAAAAAATTTGGAAATGTTTTAATTTCATTGGTGTTCGTAATTTTTACGCAATGTGTCGCTTTCTGTCATCCGCTTTCCTAGCATCCTATCTCATGATGAGTCAGTTGAATTTGTTTTTTCGTCGCTTTAAATTTTCAACAGATATTTATTTCTTGTGCGATAAAAGTGATTTATTTTGACGATATGAATGAACGCCCCACTGGGCCACTGGCTTCTGTCTTTTCTGCTTCTTCGAATCTTTCACATATTGGATTTGATACGCAGTCTCTGTCATACATTGAAATTGAGAAGGACGGAGGCTGAAGAAATTGCCGTCGGCATTGCCATGGGGAATGCCGACAGCCTTCTCTTGCCGTCGGCAATGCCATGCGGGGAGCACAGGCTGCACGAGTCCAAAAGACCATCCTTTTTAGACTCTTGCCGTCGGCATTGCCATGTTCTAGCACAAGGCTATTTAAGTTTCCTATACTCAGTTTATCTCGATCTTTTACTTGAGAAAGATGCAAAAACCAGAGCAGATAAAATTGAAATAGACTAAGGTAGTGTTCATCTTATAAACCAAGCAAGTATTTCACATAATACGCAAGTTAAGCAACAAATCGGTTTTCTTCCCAGGTGTACTAATCATGCACACAAGCAACTCGACTCGACGACTATGTTTTCTGTTTGCCGACAACCATTTTGTTGCTAATCGGCAGTCCAGCTCTGTTCCACGATTTCGCGTACTCTCCTGTTGTACTCACGCTTATTCTCGCTAAACATCCTAGCAGCTTCAGAATTAGCAGGGGAGTTTGGATTCGGGTCGCACAGCAACGACTGCAAAGAAGAACATATATGGTATTATATCATGAAAGGAGGGAGAGAAAAGAAAGCCAGACGTTTAAGCATGGTCCTAAATAATTTTATACGTTTCATTTATATTCTTAACCTTTAAATGGTTTCGGAACAACCCTTTTGTCCCTTCTAAAATCAGAAAGCATGGCACTGACTTGTAATAACATATGTACGCATGGGCATAGATGGTTTCAATTTTATCCTTGTACTTGGGGTAAGTTTTAATTACTTGATCTTATCATTTCACAAATCTCATTTTAACCCTTATAAGGACCTGTTCATTAGCTTCCCCATCAAAATGAAAATAGAAATATGGCAGGGCAGTGAATGAAAAAGATCAAATGGTCTAAATCGTAAAAAAAATGTTGTTCGAGGGGGAAACAAATTTAGGGTTGAGATCAATCAAAAGGTATGGGGGAAATAAAATTTTCAAAAGATAAGCAAACCATGAAGGGAAAGCGAGATTTGGGGCTCCCCACACAACTAATTGATGAGAATTAAGATCAGGGCATGAACAAAGAGGGAAGCGACAAACAAAGAATCCCAATACAACCAAACCCAAGGACCACTAAAGCTCAATAAATTTCTTTCTTGGAGGATAAAATTGTCTTCCTCCATCAATCAATCATTTGCATGGTGCACTTGGTTTCCGACGCATGTTTTACACCACCCAAACTCCCACCATTTTTCTCTCATAAACATACTCTCCTCGTGAAGCTCTCTTTGGACTCTATTCTCTTTCAATTTTTCTAGTGTGTGGCTTTCCACAATTAATGAGATTGTTATTTTTACCAAGGTAGGACCTTTTCCACAATGAGTGACTTCCTCATGTAAATAACATCGTTTCAACTGAAATTTTAACTCTAAAATCTACTTGCCACCATGTCCTTTTTTCATGTTCATTTTTAACCCAAAAAAAAAAAAAAAAAAAAAAGAAGCAAGGAAGCTAAAGAGTTGAAGGGCAAAAATGTAACTTTCACAATGATAGGGACATAATTGAAACCTGTCATAAAATTGAAGGATACTATGTTTACTTCAATATCATTTTTTCAAGAAAAGAAGGCGAGTGAATCTAACGTGTCATATGTCACTAATTCAGGATCAAGGACAAGAACTAAAAGGATGGGGATTCTATAGCATGGGTCAGCAGGGAATACAGGTTTATGACTAACTGCATGCTCCCCAGCTAATTTCATAGATATGGTACGATAAGCATCCTGAGGACACATGAACCTTGTGCATTGTACAACTAAAGTAGGGCACAGTACAGAAAATGACAAGTTTCTTTTAAGACAATGATTACATGCTTTTCATCACATACAAAGACAAAAGGAGGCTATTTATCATAAAGAAAGAAAATTTACAGCCTTGATATACACCGATGCAAAATTGATTAGGTGGTACCTGAATAGAGGTGAGTATAGCTGCTACATCATAGATTGGGCTCCACTGATTTTGCAGAATGTCCAAACAAATGCTTCCATCGGCATAAACTGAAGGTGATTGCAAAAGCCAAATGAGCACAAAAGGCTCAGCAACATGTACAGAAAACATTTACTTTTTTGTTTTACAGGATAGTCATACTCTATCTCTCTTGCTTTACACTCATTTAAATCATCCGCCTATGTCCAAGCCAAACATGCTATACATATCAAACATAGTGCACAGGATTCATACAGGTTTGATGAAGCAGACACACCAGTGTTAATAGATGGTCTTTCTTTCCCATTTTAAATTTCTTAGCAAGTCAAAATTAACTAGGCACATCAGCATACACAATGAGAAACATTGTGTTGAAAAAAGAAAGTAGGTAAAAAAACTAACAGTAGAACCAGTCATCATCTTGAAACCAGTGCCAACGGTAATTACAAAAAGCACTCAATTGACCAAGAACGAATCACATAAAGTATAAGATGTTTTTAAAGACACATTCCATGAGATTGTGAACTTACTGTTAGGGTGGAACATTCTAGAGACAAAACGGACTGTCGGTGGCTTATTTGGATAATCCTCAGTGAACTGAAGGGTCAGTTTAAACGTACCTGGTCAACTCAAATAAATGGCAACAAAATTATAAATCATAAACTACACAAGAAGTTACAAATAAATATACTTAAGAAAAGAAAAAACTACCAAAATCGAATACAGAATTAATTGAAATTTTCAGAAAATCAAACAAGATGCTGATATCCGTCAATATAACCACACGTTTAGAAAAGAACAGAAGAATGCATGGATCCCATCCTTCAAGTTACATCTCCATAACTCGCACCATGAGAGATGAAAGCAACTCCGACATTATGAATTTCAAGTTCTAAGGTGACAGTAATCAGAATTTTAGCAAGTTTTAATTATTCTCGAATTTTCAATCTATAGAGGACTTGATCCTAATAACAAAACTGTTGTCTTCTAAATAAGTCATTTAGACTCAGAAATTCAGAATACCTCCATCCCAAGGTGTATCATCTGGTCTGCAAAAGCCAACGAAAAAACATGTAAAATACCATATCATCAGTGAGTAACAGAAGCAATGGTGGATATGTATAAAATCATACCCAAATATAACAGCATTCCATAGCATGATATTATTGTCTTGGGGAGCACCACTGATGCCGGCAGGTGGGTCTTGTTGCAACCTCCTGAAGTCTCTCATCAGTCTCTTCCTCGCAGGAGTAGACATCCTCACCGGCTGAAAGTAAATCAAAACAATTTAAACTTGACTTTCTTAAACGCCCACATGGCCAATGCAGACAAATGATTGATCTCAGTCCAAACATGAAAAGATACCATTCGAAGATACAAAATGTCAAAATTCAACCAAGTGAAAATTCGATAAAGAGCAAGAAACAAGATGAATCAGATGAGAAGGGAGCGCCTCCATCTTCCACGATATCACCATAGCGACCAAAGAAAAATGGACCACTTCAATTGATGATACCGCTTAATTTCACTTATAGAACATAATTCAATCAAGAAAATTAACTACTGCCTATTGCAACCCCGCGTCTTAGCCAACCTAAAAGGCCAACCCGTTGCACATGAATATATCCAGTCCCGTACCCTCGCCTTAATCAAAACCCCTAGATCTCTGTCCTAAACAGCCAGTCAGACAAGAAGATTACATCACCTAACAAATTAGGGCGAAACAAGTCTTTAACACCACAGTATGTACACATGTACATCCACCCGAAAACCACGTCAATTACGTCCGAAACAAAGATCAGTAACACGACGGTGATCTACCAATCCAAACCAAAATCAACAAGATGGCCAAGTAAGACAATAACTCAAAAAAAAAAAAAATGATCGAAATACCTTACCGGTAACCTAACGCAGCGAGAGCCCTCGCTGATCTCGATTGATTTAGAAACTAAATCAAATAAAAATCCGATCTCAATGCTCTTCCGGTCTAACGAGAGGGACTGGTCGATGAGAGACTTCTCCGGTGGCCAAAACACGATCAAAGTCGGAAAGAGCGCAAAGAAAATCCAGAATATTGCTTATATTATTGCATTTATAACACAAACAAACAAAAAAATGAATTATATATATAAATATCCATTTTATCGGGAGAAAGAGTGAGAATATTTTTTTTAGATAAACGCTATATTTTCGGTCTCACCTAAATCTCCACTCCATTTTATTTAAATATATTTTCAACTTACATTTATTTATTTATTTATTTATATATTATATTATATTATATTATATTATATTATATAGTTAATTTTAAAATTCTAATAGTTAAATTAAAAAATATGCTTTAAATTTTTTTAACAGTTAAAAATTATACTATAACTTATACACATTATTGTAGACCTGTATAATAACACTAAAATGGGTCGACTTATCAAATATATTTATTTTCTTTTTCTTTTTTGGAAGTGAATAATAATATTAATTAGATTTTTTTTTTCATTGGCTACCGTATTTGTTACGCAAATATCCTTTTCTAGAATATTCTTATTTCTTTCGATTTTTGAATATCGAATTTTATATTTATTTATCTTATTTTTTATATTGGGTTGAAAATTATGCTATCTGAAAACAAAAACTATAACCTATTTTAAAATAAATAATCTATCTATAAAATATTTTAAATTTTAGAAAATTTCAATAATATCTTAAATTTTTTAAAAAAGGATATATCTTTCATTTCCTTGAAATTTTATTATAATAGATATTATATTTGAAAAATACTCCTAAAATTTTAAAAATATTTCATCTTTAAAGAAAAACTTAACCGCTTGAGCTCATTAAATATTGTCTGCTTTTAGACCATTATATATAGTTATCAACTTCTCGATTTTAAAACGTATCTGTAAGGGAGAAGTTTCCCTCTCCAATATCTCACCATCCTTATTCAATACTTCTTCACAATCCTTATTCAATACTTCTTTCCTTCTCACAATCGGCCAGTATCTTACTAGCATATTGCTCGATGTCTAGCTCTAATACCATTTGTAACACCCCAAACCCACATTTTAAAACCATTTGTAACACCCCGAACACAAATTTTAAGCATCCACTAGAGAGAGGTTTTCACACCCTTATAAGAAATGTTTCATTCCCCTCTCCAACCGATATGAGATTGACAATCCACCTCTCTTAAGGACCCAACTTTCTCGTTCGCACCCCGCTCAATGCATGACTTTGATACCATATGTAACGAGCCAAAAACACATAGGTTAATTAAGGAGAATAAGAATCACTAAAATCTCTAAAATCTCATAGGTTAAGAATCACTAAAATGGTTAAGAATCACTAAAATCTCGACACATTTTGAACTATTACAATGGTTAAGAATCACTAAAATCTCATAGGTTAATAGTTAATTAAGGAGAATAAGAATCACTAAAATCTCGACACATTTTGAACAAATAAACCAAAAACAAAATCTAAAACACATCTCAAGAAACCAAAAGCAAAATCATATGACCCATTTTGAAGAAACCAAAAGTAAAATCATAAGACACATTTTTTGAAGAAACCAAAAGTAAAATCATAAGACACATTTTTTGAAGAAACCAAAAGTAAAATCATAAGAACTCGACAGGACCATACAAGATCGATTATTTCTACCACACTTTGACGTTGAACCAAAATTTACAGCTATCTTTTTCGAGAAAACTTATAGTTGCGACTCATTCAACATTTCTTCAGCAGAGAATCCAAAGTGGTTGATTAGGTAGTTGGGTGGTTCAAAAATGAAGCAGGAGATCACATCCCTTAGGGTGATAACCCCGACAACTTCCTCATCACCAGCTACCACATAGATCCTGTGGACCGACTTGGAAGCAAGACTATTAATAACAGAGCCAAGAGTTGATTCAAGTCTGCATGTAAATGGTGGGGCAAGTCTTCCAACATCTTCGGGCAACGTAACAACTATTTTGATGAAATCCATGACAGTAAGCTTCCTGAAACCCAACACAAAAAAACATAAAAGATTAAAATAGACTATCTAAAGTTCATCGCTACACTATCCATTCCGAGTATGTTTCTTAGAGCATTTCGTGAATGAAACGTAATTCAACGTGCATAACGTTGAAAATTGTTGGGAGAGGAGTCTCACATCGACTAATTAAGAGAATGTCTCTCCATTGGTATGAGACTTTTAGAGGAAACCAAAAGCAAAGTCGCGAGAACTTTGAGCGCTCAAAGTGGACAATATCATATCATTGTGGAGGTTCATAATTCTTAACATGATATCAGAGTCTTACCCTTCACTTAGTCATGTCAATAGAATCCTTAAATGTCCCAAGAGGTTGTAAGACTCGAAGGTGAAGTCAACAGCGACTCAAGTGTCGAACAAATGGTGCACTTTGTTCGAGGGCTCTAGAGAAGGAGTTGAACCTCGATTAAGGGGAAGTTGTTTGAAAGTTCCATAAACGCCATGTTGGGAGAGGAGTCCCATATTGGCTAATTAAAGGGTTGATCATGGATTTATAAGTAAAGAACACTATTTCTATTGATATGAGGCCTTTGGGGAAACTAAAAGCAAAGCCATAAGTGGGTAATATCATACCATTGTGAAGGTTCGTGATTCCTAACACATCATTTTGTCTGTTATCCTACCTGAAATTGGAGAAAAGTTCAGGTGTAAGCAGCAAATATCTTATGTCTCTTATACTTATATTTCCCACAATCCGTTTCCTTGGTCCCTCGACGACTGGAAGGCCCCCAATATGATTATCTCTCATTTTCTTGAAAGCTTCCAGTATCAACTCTTCGCTTTGGATGCTAATAACCTGACCAAAATAACAAAGAACAGTTAAAGTTGAACAAAAAAAAAAGAACATTACAAAACCCAAATCAGCAAGCCACTACAAATACTTGCGTCGTGACATGACATGAAAGGAAGTCCCAAATCAGAAATGGGTCTCGCAGCTATACAGTCGAACCAGTCCCTTCCTCTACACCTTTCAAGACCCTGAACTATTGCAGATTGAGTTATGTAATTCTTGAGGCCAGGTTTTCCTGATTCAATGACAGGAACATTCCTCAATCTATATTTTGAGAGTAGCAGTAAGATACACAACATGGAATTGTTTTGGGTCACCGGAAGAAATGGAACCCAGCGGTAGGATTTCAATATTAACTCGACCTGGAATATCAAAGTGTCAATGGCTAATCAATACCAAGACTTTGTGTGGCGTAGTCTAAGAGCTTACAGTTGTTGATTTGAACGGTTCTTCTTGCAGTAGGACTTTGTAAAAGTCATCTCCTAAACAATCAGCAGCCGTGGGAGCATCCTTACCGATCCCTTTGTCAACAGCAACTCCACCAGCCACAGCAGCTCCCACCGCTGCTGCAGCTATCCCTGCAACTGCAACGGGGCCTGTGGCACCTAATGCCATCGCTCCAATAGCACCAACTGCCCCTGCACCAACTCCAACAGCCGTGGCTGAACCAGCGGATAAAACAGCCGCGGCAAGTTCTGCACTCTCCAACACCCACAAGATAATCGCCGAATAATCTACAATCCCTAGGTACCTATCTCTCCAACTCATATCTTCTCTTGCATTTGGATTCGTTACAGGAGCTGATAAAATTTTGCATTCAGATAGAATCTTCACAGCATCAGCAATAGTTGTGTCTGCTGGAATCTCAATAACTACAAACAACCAATCTTTGATTCATAAATATATGTTCTAAGTTCTGAAATTGTAAAAATCGTTGGCATTCATTATTACCTTTGCCTCCTGGAACTCCAGAAAACGATGAAACTGGGATCCTGGAAAACGCATGATTGAGCGTCTCCTGTAAGGGTTTCGGAAGTTTCTTCGTGGATTGAATGCGCTCAAAGTAAGATTCACAGTTTGACAATGCAGAATACCTAACCACCATTTCTTGTGCCATATCTCGCGATTGAAATGTGCTTAGAAAACCATATTATGCTTACCTCAAAGGATGTTCTTCGATCGGTTCTTAAGATTTGTTGTGCTTTATCAGCTGAGTTTCAGGAATCAGATCGGAAAGCTTCTCGGTCAATAAACAAACATGTTGTTCGAGGATTTATCGCAAATACCTCAACTTCTGGGCACGTGTATGGATATGTCTCCTTCAAACGCCACTTACCATTTCCAGTATTGAGGTGGGCAACACCTGGCCAGCGCCTCTCCATCTCTTTTCTGTAATCATGGTGGTTTACACTCCAACTAACCCGAACTCTCTTAGAAATGTTAATAGAACTCAACCCAACTATTATAATTCGGGTTGGATTGGTCCTACTTATCGGGTCGGAATTGAGTTGGTCAGGATTGTTGGGTTGGGACATTATTTTTAAAGTATTTTAAATTAAAAAAATTTAAACCAATAATTTTAAAATGGTAAATTAATAAAAATACGCTTTTTTATTTCACTTTTTTTTTTTTTAATTTTCAACCATTTAAAAAAGAGCTTTAACTAAAAAAACAAAGGAATAATTAATAATTGGTTTAAAAAATATATCAAACTTACCTTAAAAAAAAAACATATTTATACTTTTAAATCTTAAAAACAGTTTTATTTTTTTATTCTTATAAAAAGTTTAAATATATTCTTAGTCAACTATCACGTTTTAAAATATTCATAAATTTTAAAAAATAATATTAAAAAAATAATATTAAAATATTGTCCATATAATTTAAATTTTAATTAATATTTTTTAAATTGCAAAATGAAAAAATTTAAAGGTATTTTTTAAATGGTTTATATATTATCATTAATCAATTTTATTTTTATCCATAAATAATTTTTTTACATTTAAGCATCTAATAATAATAGATATTTATAATGATGTATTACATACATAACATACATGCATATACATACGTCCATACATCCATCAACTTGTTAATAACCCTTGACATTGACTTAGGCGGTTTTGTACGATCAAACGTCGTCGTTCGGTGACAATTTGGATTTATTTATTTATTATTATTACAAAAAAGAAAAATCATCGCCTGCCAGTTATAGTAAAAGTTAAACACGGCATTCCGGATATCTATTCTGGACTTATTCTGTCCTTCTCCGAGCCCCCAATTCTCCGCTCTAGGGTTTCCGAACACCACTATGGCTATGCATACTGGAATAGGGGTTTCGAAGATCCTGATTCTTGTTGGAGCTGGTATCTTACATTACTTCTCATCTCCAAATTTATACTATTGTGCAGTTCATATGATCTAAACCCAATTTTCTATCATGCTATTGTGTTTGTTTTTACAGGCTACACTAGTACGATCTTGCTTAAGAATGGTAAATTGTCGGATGTGTTGGGTGAACTTCAGGTGTGGATCTTTCTTATTTTGGTTCTTTTTCTGTTCATATTTAGTTTCTATGGTGCGTGGCACTTGGACGTTTTTAGCAGAGTTCTAAGATGTTGTTCAATTTTTATCTAATTTCCGACGAAACGTTCGTGACGGGTGTTTTCGAACTGTTATTGGATCATTTATTTATGATGGACTTCAGTATTTCACTTCCTGGAATATTGTTGCAACGATATAGCTTCCGTGAAAAATTGGGTCTTTCGTAAATTTACCTCAATCAAGTTCAAGTGATAACTAGGCTCATCAAACTGTTGTTAACATTGTTTTGTTTCCGTATGATTGACTGCATTTTCTGTTGTTGCGCGTACAGTCCTTGGTGAAGGGCTTAGAGAAGTCTGGGGAACATTCGGAAGGTGATTCTGACTATGCTGATGCCATTGCTGCTCAGGTACTGATTAAAAATATGCTCTTTTAATGTGGCACTGGCCGATGGTTTTTTACTTGGTTAGTTGAACTCCTAATTGACAATCATGTAGGTGCGTCGATTAGCTATGGAGGTTCGACAGCTCTCCTCTTCACGTCAAATTACTATTCTCAATGGAAGCTCTGGAAGTATTGGCAAGTCCCGGTTTATTCTAAATCAATTCATTGGAAATTTGCTTAATATATGACGTTTGATGATGTGCCAATAACTGGATCTTCGCATCAAATGAATTTGTTTTTGTGGCGTAGACTAACTTTATTTATCATTTTTACAGGTAGTTTATCATCTCTCGTAGTTCCAGCTGCTACTTTGGGTGCTTTGGGATATGGATACATGTGGTGGAAGGTAAAGTTAGATTCTTTTTCAGGCATTCCAATGTACTTAATATGCCCAAAATTTAACGGGTCGTGTATCTTCTTTCTTTCTAGACGTTTGTATCAATAAGTAATTCTCTTTCTAGCCTTGATTTTTAAAAGGTATTTTATTTAACTTGTTAAAAAACGTGCTCCATATTATTTCACATTGGTTGTTTTGTCGTTACTTTTTTTTTTTTCATAATTCATATCTTGTTTATTCTTTCTGTTTGAGCAGGGATTTTCATTCTCAGACCTTATGTATGTTACAAAGCGCAATATGGCTAATGCTGTCTCAAACTTAACTAAACATCTGGAGCATGTATCGGAGGCCCTTGCTGTAAGTCTGCTCTAGTATGCTCTTCAGCTTTGTTATATTTAGAGGGGAAAAAAGCATAGATATGGCTCATGTCGTAGTGTTATTTTATTTTATCTTTTTTTTTTTTTTTTTTTT
>NW_019268527.1:4717511-4725167 GCF_002738365.1 Cucurbita moschata
TTTTTTTTTTTTTTTTTTTTTTTTTTTTTTTTTTTTTTTTTTTTTTTTTTCATATTCATTACTTTCAAGAAGTTGGCATGTGCTTTTCATATCTTTGTTGTAGATCTCATGTTTTATCCACTATGATATACTTATATGCTTGATCTAGTGTTGCACATTTCTGCATATCAATGCTTGATCCATATTTCAGATATTACTGATATTTACCAATTCCTTTTCTTTTTCCTGCTGTATATAATGTGTAATTGAGCTTAGTTATGTCCACCTTTTAATGCTTATTTATTTATTTATTTTTATCTTAGTGCTGGTTTATTTATCCAACCCTGAATAAATTGTGTTACGGAGAAAAATTGCCCCGATGTTTATCTGGTCAGGTTAGTGACCAAAGGGGCAGAGCAATCCAGGAAACAACCATTTTTTAGGGTTTGTTTGTTTGCTTCCTGTGAGATTGTGACTATTGAGAGTTTGTTGTCTCTGTAAAGTCAACGACTCTTTTATTGGTTTTGGAAATTATCAAATGGTTGTATCAATGGTTAAGGAATATGTTGACAATATTTACCCATTTCCTTTGTTGAAATAGGCAACAAAGAGGCATTTGACACAGCGGATTGAGAACTTAGATGACAAGGTTTTGAAGCAGAATGAACTATCAAAATTGATTAAAGAAGATGTAAGTGATTGATTTTGCAGCTCTGTAACACTTGAGTTTGGAGTTTTATGGCACGTGCAGGTTTTAGTAAACAGACATTTTGGTCTATGGTATAAGCATGTGCTAGTGCTCTGTTTCTGTCAAATCAATGGCTCCATGAACTTCATGGTGCTCTAAATTTATCTTGATTTAAAGAAAACTTTAACTGCTGAAAATGCCGAATTTTCTTCTTTCTTAGCATTATAATACTTATTTTCTTATCTACATTTTAAAAATCTTACTTTGTTGCAACTGCTATAACCCATCATTATTCACTTCTTTTCTCAGTAATTTGCAGTACCTCGCCTCAGAGAAATATTAATAACTTCCATTTAATATGATCTGAAATAAAGCCAAGCTAAGGCTGCTTTCTTATCTTTGTATAAATGTAGAAAGTTCTAAATTCCATTCTCATGAAGGGATAGGAGGTGCATTCTGTGAAATATTTGGAAACATTTACATGATATCTTGATATGGTTAAAATTGGTGTAACAGGTAGCAGGAGTTCAAAAATCTCTTTCTGGCATCGACTTTGACTTGGGCCAGTTGCAAAACATGGTTTCTGGTTTGGTGAGTTTTCAGTGAAAGTGATCTGATCCATTTATTGCATTGTTTACCATGCCGTTAATTTTACAGTTATTGCACGGACATGTCAAATCAGGTTTTTCTTTTCAATAATTGCTTGTGGTTTTCAATTTTGACAAGTGATTGGAGAAATTCTTTAGAATTCGTATTTACTAACAGGGATATGACATTGAAAGAATCTGTTTATTATGTATCCTTTTCACTTGAGCATTAATAACCATATTGCATCTCTTCTCCTTCTCAGGACGGGAAACTATCTTCTCTTGAATATAAGCAGGTGAGAAACTTTTTTTTTTAGGGATTATAATATTACTAATTTTGTCATTTGACTGGTCTTACCTACTGTAATAGGTGAGTCTCCAACCAAATATAGTAAATTGGTTGCAATGTCGACTATATATTTAGAATAGAGAGGTTTCCCATAGTTGTTCTCATTTCCTGACATGGTTTTTTTTTTTAATTATAGAAAAATAGTTTCTACTATTATTATTCTTTCTCAATCAATATATTCTTTTGTTTCTTATCAGAAAAAAGAGATTGGAAACTTTGCTTATTATGATCTGTTGTTATCAGGAACTTGCAAATGTTGGTGTATTGTACTTGTGCAACTTTGTTGATGGAAAGCAAGCGAAAATGCCTGAAGATCTCAAGGTTGAATTCATTACTTATTCAAATTAGCCCTAATTGAATTCTACAACAACTCAACCATGCCCATTTAAATGCGATTAGATTGTTTCAATTTTCTCTCAATAATTGGATCCTGTGACTCTAATTATGTTCATTTTTGGTGGGAAAGATTATATGTCTTTTATTTTTGGCATTTATCATATATCTGTTGATCAATTTGTAACTACTTAGCTCAATTATCTCCATTTCTTATTAATCTCAATTCTTTGAGCTCATGTAACATGTAGTATCCGATTCTTCACTTCATGCTTTCCTATGTAACTAATATTTGCATCCATTATCCATCCCGTTACTTGCAGAACCAGCTTAAACTTCCAGGTAAAACTCAGGGCCTGCTGACGCATCTGGAGACTCCTAATCTAAAGGTATGTATTATGCAGCATCCCCTATGGTTGAAGGGGGAATGTGTATAACGTGGAGTACTTTTTTTTTTTTTTTTTTTTTTTTTTTTTTTTAATTACGAAGTACTTTTGCAATTTGTATGTGATAATTTAAGCGATTTCCTCCTCAATGACACCTAATACTGTTGAAACTTGCTGGTTCGGGCCCTTCTAAGCATGAAACAATTATTCCTTCATCGTATTACATAATTTTTATTGCCGAAGCACGAAATGTCCTTTCAAAACTTTCTATGATCGACATTTGTGTCTTAAGTTTACTGAAAAAGAATCGGGCGGATGCTAGAGTAAGTGCCCTTGTATTGGTTTTGGATGTGAGATAGAAGTGATTCTTATGTGGGGGGATATTTTTTAGGGTATCAACACGTATAAGTGATTTATTTACCTGTCTTAAATATCATTTAATATCTATTATATTATACTGGTTTGTAAGTGCCCCAATTATTCTTTCAGGGTCTTAAAGAACTTACTGATACACTCTCACGAGATTTTACAGAAGACCAACCAAGAGCCCTGCTCAGGTTCGAAAACTTTTGCTTCCATCTTGATCTTTCCCCCGTTTTCAGATTATCAGTATATGCATGTGGAAGAAGTGATTGATGCTCACTAATGTGCAACAATGTTGTTTAAAATTGGAGTCTTCTCTTTATACTTTGAGAAATCTGAATTTAAAATGACAAACACCACATTCCATACCTGCCTTGTCCAACTAGATGTCCGCTTTCCGAATCGTTCTAGTTTGAATGTTACCTTGCCTGTGTTAGATTGACTTTTCTACTATATGGAAGTAGTCTCATTTTTCTCTGGCTTTTATTTTCAGTTTTCTAATTTTGGAAGTTTTTACTATTTTTTTTAAATTTCCCCAAACAATCTTATAAAAACGGACTGCGTGCTTTGTTGGCGATCATTTAATATTTGTTTCTGTTTTACCAATTTGCAGGGCCTCATCAGCTAGATGTTAATGGGTAGTGAGACATTGTCTGCGGTGCACCCTGACCCTCCCGTGTTGATTTTACCATCATCTACATATTTGTTCAAGTTGTGTATATCTTACACATATTCCAAGGAGACGTTCTTTTAACGTTCTCCTGAATGATATTACTCTATTTTTCTTCAAATTTCTGAGCAGTTTAAGTTGGCAGTGATTAAAATGGCTTGCAATGATAGGACGTTTTGCTGTGTGTATTTACTTCTTCACACAAATAAACTCTATCGAGAGATTCAATAACTATACTTCCAGATTCTAAAAAATCAATGATATGTAAGGGTCGTGGAACAAGATTTTGCCCTGTAAATTCACTTCTTTTTGTTCGTTTTTTCTTTTGAATCACTGTTTATTACTGCTTCATCCCTTCCCTTTTTGCAGCCCTCTTTTTCCCCCAGTTCATAACGTCCTTAATCTAGGTTGGAATTTATAATGTACTTACAGGATAATATTTTTCTTATAAATTATACCTATTATAACGGTCAAGATCACTGCCTGTCCTCTTTGGGCTTTCTCTTTGGAGCTTCCCCTCAGGGCTTTAAAACGCGTGGTTTTCACACCTTTATAAACGGTGTTTTGTTCTCCCCCCGATCAATGTGGGACATCACAATCCACCTCTTTTTGGGCTCAGCGTCCTTACTGGCATATCTACCCTTTGGGGCCCAGCCTCTTTACTGGCATATCGCCTCGTGTCTACCTCTTTTGGAGAACAGCGAGAACTGGCACATCGTTCGGTGTCTGGCTTCCATTTGTAACAGGCCAAGAACATCGCTAGCAGTTCCTTTCTCCAATTCGATGTGAGACTCGACCAAATCTACCCTTTAGGGCCCAACGTCCTTACTAGCACATCGTCCGGTGTCTGGCTTCCATTTGTAATAGGTCAGGAACACCGCTAGCAGATATTGTCCTCTTTGGACTTTCCCCTCGCTTTAAAACGCTGTATGCTAGGGAAAGGTTTCCATATCTTGTAAAGAGTTTTATTCTCCTTCCAAACCAACGTAGAATTGTGTTTTCTGGATAATATTTTTCTTATAAATTATACCTTTTATTTTACAAATGCTACTTCTCTATTTTCTTCCATTTCTGTTCATTGTAAAGTTCAGAGATCGACATTTCATATAGTAATTACACAATTTCAAGAATCAAAAGGGTGGGTGCAAATGCATCACCCACAGCTTCTTGTGTATTATTATAACCTGCTGAAGAGTTTATACAAAGCTAAGCCATCAATCGTTCAAGCTTTTACAATAACATTAACAGCATCCTCAATGAATGCTTCTCTAAGAGCCAATGAATATGTATACATATAAAACAGTACTATAAATCTACTATCCACAATCAGCCTTCTGGAACAATTTACATGAGCTTTATCCAACAATCACAAAGTCTCATACAATTTGCTTATTGTCTAAATTTTGGGACTCACCAGAATTTACTTGGACACTTCCCAAACCTTGTAATCGTTTCCTTCAATAACTAACGACCATCCACCGGATACGCTAGGAGGCTCGAAATGGCCTGGACCGATCTTCACTGCAACCTTATCATCAATGGTGGCTGCATAGACATCCCTTTCTGCCTTCTGAATTTTGACCTGAGAAATGCAGTACAAAGTAATTAAAACATAGGCTTATTTGTTCTTGGTCTGTAAAGGCATAGACCAATCGGAATTTCGGGGTCTTGCGACCAACGAATGATTGCTAAGAAACTAAAGTCAAAGAAACAGCCGATGTTCAATCTGAGAAGTGCATTCTGTTTCCAAATCCAAAATGAATGAAAATCCCAGAGGAGGTGAAAAGGTGAGGAAAATAAAGTTCATAAAAATAGTGAAGTTCTTCAAACTTTTGAAGTAATAAGAACACATAAAAGGTCATGTATACTTACTGCACTCCGGCAATTAACTTTATTTCGTTGTCTGAGAGTAATAAGTGCTGCAATTTCAGATTTGTAATGGGAGAGAATGTGGTCAAAGAATACTGATGGTGTCCCTGGATGAGTCAGGATGTAAGCATACCCTTGCATTTCCTTTCCACCAGGAAATCTCCAATGACCCTACAAATCAGAAAACAGCATAACATTTGCTGAAAATTGCAGATTCTACATGGCATAAGGCAATGTACAGAACATCACGATCAGTTTAACGATATTAAGAGTAAAACATCAGAGAGCATTTCGAATGAAGGTTTCAGTTTTAAATGCCATAAATTAGTTCTTATGGAAAGATGCCTAAACCTGAGTAGATCCAGTGTCATGATTCTCTATAAAGGTAACAGCACGAGAAGGCCACCATCCAACAACTCCTGGAGGCTTTCCTTTCTGATCTGATAATCGCCAATATTCACATCTCTGAAGTGCCTATAAAAGATATTTTCCAACTGGTTATAAGACGTTCTAAGAGTAGCAAGAAAAATTTCTTGCATCATCAAGAATTTTACGGTAATGCTGCAACCTGAAGAACTACTGCATCAAACGAACAAAAATATGATTTTTGTAATTGAATCCATCAGACATTGAAAACAGATACTACTAGGAGAAAACAGATATTATGAAATATAATAACAATTCGTTTTCTTGTGTAACAGCTCAAGCCTACCGCTACTAGATATTGTTCTCTTTGGACTTTCCCTTTCAGGTTTCCCCTCAAGGCTTTAAAACGCGTCTACTAGGGAGAGGTTTCCACACCCTTATAAAGAAGGTTTTGTTCTCCTCCCCAACCGATGTGGAATCTCACAATCCACCTCCCTTCGGGACTTAGTGTTCTCACCGGTACACCGCCCGGTGTCTAACTCTAATATCATTTGTAATAGTCCGAGGCCACCGCTGGTAGATATTGTCCGCTTTGGCCCGTTACATATCGTCGTCAGCCTCACGATTTTAAAACGTGTCTACTAGGGGGAAGTTTCCACACCCTTATAAAGAATGTTTCGTTCTCCTCCCCAACCCATGTGGGATCTCACATCTTGCGAGTATAATAACAAGTTAGATTGTGAATAAGCTCAGGAAACATCTTCCACAGATTTGACACCCAGATAATTAAATGAAAGCTTACAGAATGAAGAATCCCTTTGGTAGTAACATCGAATGCTCCAGCAGTTCCATTGGTAGCATTTATCCAGTCAACAATTCTCTGTCTATGAGCATCTTGATTATGATCCATCTCACCATACGTATAGCTAAGGGAATCCCAGTATTCGCCTACAGCAAAGTAAGGTTCACTGGCATCCAAGTAATCCTTCACATAACCACCCCAGAATCCTCTGACAAAATCAAGCCTCCACCCATCATACCCAATTTCCTTTCTGCATGTCAACAGCCAAAAGCATATGCATAAAAAACACGCCTCTAATTCTTGAAAGCAAGGTGAAAAAGAGACTTTCAAATTAAACGGGATAGTAATGACCATGTGCGTATCAGCAAATCATAGAAGTTAAGAACATCGAGCACTTCATTAAAACAACCAGAATGAAATCCACCAATTGATAATTTAAAGATAGCTCCATGTTTTTTCCCCTTCCTGATGCAGATAGCTTCATGGTTTCATTTCAAGGAGCAAACATGAAAAAAAAAAAAAATTGAAAGAACCACACCCGGTCATTGTGGTAAATATTCTGATCAATTCTAAGCATCAAAGAGACCTAGGAACCTTCATGGGTGAACTTAATTCATTTATTTGGTTCATTTACCATTTCATTAGAAAATGACCGTAGATTTTTATGTTCAACAAGTTCAAAGAGAGGAATTATATTAATCATACCAGCACTAAGCAATACAAAAAAGGGTCTCAAGAGTATACATCACAGAAAGCAGCGTACGCAATGAGAGGCCATTTGACTTGGGACCTCTAGGCTAAGTCCAAAGCCTTTTTTCACCGCAATGTCCATTTATTAGATTATCAGGTGACACTACTTTATAGACTACGGAATGTTTATATATTTGAATATGATAAGGTCTTCACATAAAGGACTAAAAAACCAAAAAAGAAGGGTTGACCGGGGAATTAACCTTAACCAGCACAACCATTCCTTGATATCATTTCTCACAAAATCTTGTGAATGATCAATGTTAGGAGCAGCGTGGAAGTTATCTCCGCTACTTTTGTTGCCCCTACCCTTCACAGGACATGAAAAAATGAATAATCAATTTTGTTGTCCAAGTAATCAAAATTAATAAAAAAAAAATGTAAATATTTAAATGAAGTCGACATCTCTATGTTATATAAACGAGGCAGTATATTAAAAAGTTCAATGATCACATTTACATTTACACATCTGGAAAGGGTCCAGTGCTTTTTTTTTTTTTTTTTTTTTTTTTTT
>NW_019268527.1:4725586-4741223 GCF_002738365.1 Cucurbita moschata
TTTTTTTTTTTTTTTTTTTTTTTTTTTTTCAATGATCACATTTACCTAGTGTTCCTTTTATTTTCATTTCATCATGAAATATTTCATAAAATATAAGTGGAAAATTAGACAGAAACTAAAGTGCAGGCATCTGAGAGGACAAAAAGAAAATCAAACCTGAAAATGAGGATCATCTGAAACTATTGCACGATCATCCCAATTTAAGCGACCACCAAATATATTCCAAATACCATTTTGATTTTGAAATTGTGCACAACGATGATTTAGGACAACATCACCAAGAACCTTTATCCCAACATCATGGAATGTCTTCACAACATCCTTTAGCTCATCAATGTTACCATATCTGAAATGAAGAAAGTAGAGTTGACAAATATAAACATTTAAGATCCTACCCGTAACGATGATGTCTTTTATTTTTCAATTTATTAAATATGAGGGGAAGGAGTAAATTTCGCTGATCACTAGAGAAAATTTCTCTAGACTCCATGCATGAGATGGAACAACAATTTTATCATTGGAATACTGTTGCTTAACAAGTGATAATGCAAATCTAGAAGTGGACTAAAAAAAGGTTCTACATGTTTCCGCATAAGAAATAAAATCATAGAAACCCATACGAAAATTATCATGTCGTATAAGCTATAATATTTTTTATAAATTACCTGGAATTTAAATTATACAAGTCCTTTGGCATGTACCCCTCTGGTGACACAGATTCCGTTGGAGGTGGCAGCCATAACACGGTGAAGCCAAGGGATGATAATTCTGCTGCTTTCTCTTTAAGTTCCACGTACCATCTTCCGGACTTGTGAGATTCCCAGTTAAACCCTTGGCACAATATTTCAAAACCTGAACCTGTGCCAGAGGAAATTTGTACGGGTGGTTCTACAGGTTTAGGAGTCTCAAGTATTTCCTCTGTAAAAGTCGGAGTAGAACTTCTGAAAATACTATAGGCTTCAGCAGCCAGTTTTTCAATTTCCTGAAGAATGCTTTCTTGTGCTTCTTTGGTTTTTTTCTTTGGAGTCTTCTGAGAAGAAATGTCAGTAACCAAGTTTCTGATCTCCTTGATAATTCCAACAGTATAAGCAGTGACAGAAACTCCCTCAGATCCTTCTCCAGATTTTATAGATACTCCTGTATCTTCTAATTTGATCTGTTTCTTTTGAACAGGCATGTTACTCGAGCTTGAGAAAGGGATGTAGAAGTCCTCTCCCTGGTTGTTTAACCAAGAATTCTCATTCTGCTTGAGAACAAAAAGAAAACCTCCAAATTCTTCTTCCACGGTGAAAATTCCACAACTTCCCTTCCCGTCTTTTTTCAGCTGCAAACGGGGTATTTCATAATAATGAAAAATACAGTATTCTTGACTGGAAATCAAAACTTAAGCATTTTAACAAAATCCAAACATGAAGATTTGAAAAGTACATGTGTGCACAGAATGTTTAAAATATGGATTACTCTAATGAATTTTAAAAGATATACTTGTAATGAACTCTTTTCTCACAAAATGGACGACAATGCAATGGTTTTTAGATGGCTTAATAAACAAAATAAGCAGTGATGAGTTTGCAATCAGTTTGACTCAAATTTCAGGGGAAAAAAATTGCACTGAACCTGTAGTGGGGTACGCAAGGCCTTTTTCTTGAACACTGTTGTTTCTGGAGGATGAGGAGCAGCTGGAATCTCCCATTTCCTAGTCTCATCTCTGCACGCTCCCCAATGAACAGTAACATCTCCAGGTACATCAGTTTCCAAATACAAAATATATTTGGTTGTTTCGGGACACTTCCTGACTGTAACACTGACCGAGTTATCAACAGCCACTTCTTTTACAATAGGCAGCTCTTCGTAGAATCCTTCCAAATAATTCTTCTCCTTTGTATCTCCAGATTCACCACTGCTTTCTTGACCTTTAGAATTTGGTTCTGGTTTAACAATGAAGTTGGACAGCTGACCCAAAGCCCCTACAATTGAGTAAATTTAAACATCTCACCAGCGTGAGATAGACAATAGCTGAAAGAATGAGATAAACACCAGGGAAACTGGAAGTGAGGCAGGCAATCCAAAATCATAACCTACAAACTAATAAAATTCCCTATAGTGCACAGTGGAAGCAAGAAATGGAACTCAGACATAACTTCAAGCAGATCATAGGCACTACTTTCTAATTTGATACTCTAAGATGTATACATTGAAGGAAATCACTTAGTATATATAGCTGTGCATAGCCAAATTAAAAGAAACATTATATATTATTTAAGGACACCCCAACCTGGCCATAAGTTCAAGCCCTTTTTCGTTCCAACTATATTGCCATCACCACCATGGTAGCCTAAAAGAGGCACCTTGAAATCTCTCCCTTTGTGCTGATACCAAGTTCCAGTTTCTTCATCCTGCACTACCAAAAGTAAGAAGTCCCATTCACCAAAAGGACTGGCAATATTAGAAACGAACACGATCAACGACCAAAGAGGTATAGGACTCGTCTTCAATTGTTAAATACTGAAAATAACAACCTTCAAAACAAAATTTATAGCTGCAATTGCTTTGTCAGGGACAAGGTCTATCTTCACTTCATGAACAGCATCTCCCAAAGCAGACGAGGATGATTTTTTCAATGGTGTCTCAATAGCATAATCCTGAAAATATAATTGTTACTACACTTTCGCAGGTTATGCTAGAGCAGCCTAGACACTGAAATCAAGAGATTAAATTAACATACTTTGATCGGTATTGAACCAGGGGGTATCATTTCTTTAGGAGGTTGATCCCATTCGCTGCAAGGTTCATTCATTCAACCCATTTTAGATGAAGGCAAGGCATGAACAAAAAAAAAACTCAGCATAAAAAATTTTCAAGTTTTGGATCAAAACGAGAAATACCTGCCACTATCATCGATTAAGGACACACCCCAATGAAGAATCCATTTCCCAGAAAGGTTACATCCAATAGTAAGCTCCCACTGATTCTGGTTCTTTCCCTGTGCTAGTCCGACGGAGATCTTCCCCTCCAACTACAAGCTCAAATCAACAACCAACTCTCAAACTCAGGGAAATCAAGTTAAACAAGCAAACGTAAACAAAAAAAAACTCCCATCCCGAGAGTGAAAAACTAACGAACCAAAAGGGAAATGCACTTCCCAGCAGCAACAAAACAGATCCCACAAATAAAACCAGAAGAACAATGAGAAGAAAAACAAAAACAATCCCATATCATAAGATATAATCCATATACCTTTTCAGTACGCTTAACAAAGAACGTCTCCGTGAGCAAAACATCCGTCGATTCAAAGGGTTCAAGGAGACCCGCATTAGTTGAGCTAGCTCTAAGAACAGGAAGCGTACAAGAATTGCGATTGAAAAAGGTCCTTCGGCCACGGTAAAGAAGCTTATTGGTACAGTAAGTAAAGGAAGAACAGGATTTCAGCGGATTGAATTTAGGACGGCGTTGGAATCTCTGTTTCCCTTTCCCGCAGTGATAGAGAAGAGGATCGAGTACAATGGTCGACATGATCCCCCTGCTGCCACTTCCTCTCTGCCGCAGACCCAAAAATCAAAAAAATCAAAAAAATCAAAAATAAAAATAAAAATTGAACGAAGAACAGAAGAGAGAGAACGAAAACGAAACGAGAAAGAGATTGAAGATAAATGACAAGAGTGGACGATATTTGTTAATTAAAATAGATTTTAATTTTAAAATAAATAAATTTAATATTTATTAATTTTAATTGATCAGTTAGGTCCTTTTATTTATTTTTTATTTTTTCGATGCTGATTAAATTTCTTAAAATGTATTTATAAATTCGTATTAAAAGATTTTTAAAATATAGGGGTTAAAATGAAAATTTGGAAAAATAAAGATCAAAATCAATGAAATTGAAAAAGTACAAGGACCTTGACGTGAAGTATCTAAATTTGCCTTTTTCAACGAAACGAAACGTGCATGGTTAGTTTTTTATATTATAATTAGGGGCAGAAATAGATAAAGTAGTTTTAATTGGGGTGGGTTCATGTAATTAGGCAACTCTGGCGGGTTGTTTGCGGATTTAGCAAAATATCCTGCAGGGGCGGTGAAGAATTGTACTTATTTTGCGGTCTACAAAAGAAAATATATCAAAATAGTTAAAATTCATTTCTTTTTTTTTTTTCTTAATTTATTTCCTTCCAAATTCTCTCTTTTTCCCTATCAATTTGGTATAAGATATGTTTCACTCTATTTTGTTAAATTTTGAAACGTGTCACACGCTCGTACTAATCATCTTTATCATATTATAATCGTTCAAGTCCACCGCTAACAGATATCGTCATTTTTTAGCTTTTCTCTATAGACTTCCTCTCAAGGTTTTAAAACGGGTGTACTCAAGAGAGATTTCTTAGTGAGATCTCACACCGATACTGTCTTTGATGCATTTACACAAAAGTTGCAAGAGTTTTTTTTTTAAATGTTCTCGGTCTCCCTAACTTGAACTGGGTCCATAAATCTAAGAAATAGTGAGATTTTTTATATATGTCGATCCTAAAATTTAGATTTGTATAGTGTCGCATTTTTTTTTAGTTATTTCTTTTTTTTTTTCTATCACATCACATTAAATTCATATTTGAGATTAGTTCCGTGAATAAGACGTCTATTATCATTATAAATGTTGATAGTTCAATCTATCATTCTGCCATTGTTGGACATTGGAAATCTTATTTATTTATTTATTGAGAAAATGGTAAAATAATTATAAAAAAATCTCATTTTATGAGGGGTATTTATATAATTTAATTTGAATGTTGTAATAACTTTATAAAATATTAGGTATATTATTGCGATCAAAATTTATTTTTGAAAGGTAAAATTAGGTAATTTTATTACTCTTTATAATATTGATTTGAAGGGTAAGGGCTAGAAAGAGCCTAAAATAATTTGTCTTAATAGCGGTAGATCGAAATAACAATGACTATAATACCCCTTCGTTTAAAAAAATTTAGAACGTCATGCCACTCTTCACCAACGTGCATATGGACCCAAAAATTAAAAATCCAATTTTTTTTTTTCACAAAAACCCCAAAAATGGGTTTTTTTTATTATATAAAAAGTAGGGTTTTAAAAATTTTAGGTAATATTCTTAGTTTTAGTTATCTCATCATCAAATCATATTTTTAAGGTAAAAAAGTGCAAAAGTTTTTTAGTTAAGCATTTGGAAGATAATGTTTTTTAGAAAATGGTTAGTTCCACAAATAATGAATAAGGGCAAAAAGGTAAAATTACATTTTAAATATAAAATAAATAAGTGAAAGAATCTAAATTCCGGAATCATTAAATTTCTAAATTTCAATAATTTCTCGATATTTGATTCGATATTATAGTCAATTTAAACGTAATTTAATGATTGAAATATTCTTTTTAGATCGAAGATTCAAATTCTTAGTCGAATTAAAAATAATAATAAATGTAATATAAAGTTTATGTTTGAATAAAAATGGTCCAATAAATAAAAGAAAGTTTGAAAGTTTTAATATAAAGTAAAATGAACATTGATTATAAATCTTTTTCCTCATAATTTGACAATGAGTAATGTTATTGATTTTTACTTTTAATATATTTTATTACTTTTTCAATATTTATTTATCAGAATAAATATAGCTTTTTTCTTTTTTAAAATAACAATAATAATTAATAAATATAGCTTTTTTCTTTTTTAAAATAACAATAATAATAAATAAATATAGCTTTTTTCTTTTTTAAAATAATAATAATAAGAATAAATAAATATACCTTTCATATGGCCCAATTTCATTCAGTACTTTTCTTTTGTGAAAAAAAAAAAAAAAAAAAAAGCATCTTTGACCCATTTCACAACACTAAAGCCAAAGATCGGACCAATTTCAAGTACATGTTAATCACGGTCGATCTACGATTGATTTAGCTCACAACAAGTAACTTTAGTAACTTCGAAACATAGAACACGAAGGTTTCTTGCTTTCGAAAGAAGAACACAGCTCTTTTGGCTGCACAATTCAACGAAGCAACAGACACAAGCTTTCGTGTGATCAAATAGCTTATAAAATTTTAACTCGATTACATGTTAATTACTGTTGATATACGATCAATTTAGATCACAACGAGTAACTTTAGTAACCTCGAAACCTAGAACATGAACGTTTCTTGCTTTGAAAAGAAAACACACCTCTTTTAGCTGCAAATTCAAAGAAGCCAACCCTTGTCCTTGTTTCAGAATGAATCTCAGGCTGCTGCAGATAAGAGAAGTGTCCTGTATCAAGTTCCCCAGATGCCAGGTTGAATCACTTCATTGAACTTGCAGCAATCAAATGGCTGCTCCATTATCCAAGCCAGCAGCTGGGAAGGACGATCATCATCTTCATAGGAGCAATTCAAGACCAGAATCCAACTAATGAATGATCATGAACTTAGTTTCTGATCCTCCTGAGAAGATTGACATAGAAAAGATATACGACCCAAGATTTCAGAAAGCATTAAGAACACTACAGTGATCACCGTAGGCTGAAGAAAGGGAACAGGACATACAACAAACACCTTACCTGCACTGTGAAAACCCAGAAGCTTTCGGAGAAATCTTCGCTCTTAGCGAGTGAATTTGTGGTGACAAATGGAGAATTGGAACTGAGAAACAGTGAATCCCAAGTGGAAATCAAAGACAGATCAGACCGCACACACTCCGCGTCATTCTCCTCATCATTGAAGCAATTACTCAGCGCCATAGTGGAGGAACTGTGCGAATTAGGTAACCCATTTTCACTCAAAAGCTCCGACTGAATCAGAATTTGCCGAAATGGGTCAGGTCTTTTCAGTTGTTTCTAATGATGGATTCTTTTCTCTGCCGTCCACGCGGCGGATTCCGAACGGTTCGGGACCTTTCGGTTCACCGTCGGCCACCCACAATCTTGTATTTTATGATAATATTTTGTCCATAGCTGCATACCTTTGCTTTCTCGATCGGTTGGTGTATGCATTGAGAAAGTGGATATGGCGTAAGAACACACATGTCAATAAGTTATATAATATATAAACCAGATGAGAATGAGAAGCCATTCAATATCCACTATGATTCCAACAACAAATGAATCCTTATTCCAATAACTTTTAGCAGTCAAACCACTTGATTCAATCATCAGGCTTATATGGTGCTCTCTCAGTTGTCTAATAATTTGTCAATCCATTTCTTAGTTCAACTTTATCATCCAAGCTAAGATCCACGGTAACGGCCCATATCCACCGCTAATAGATATTGTCCTCTTTAGCTTTTCCTTCGAGGTTTTTAAAACGTGTCTACTAGAAAGAGGTTTCCACACTCTTATAAGAAATGCTTCGTTCCCCTCTCCAACCAACGTGGGATCTCACAATCTACCCTCTTTGGAGGCTGGCGTCATCGCTGACACACCGTCCAGTGTTTAGCTCTGATACCATTTGTAACGACTCAAGCCCACTGCTAGTGGATATTGTCCTCTTTAGACTTTCCCTCAAAGTTTTTAAAACACGTTTACTAGGGAGAGATTTTCACACCTTTATAAGGGATGTTTCGCTACCCTCTCCAACCAAGATGGAATCTCACGGGTAGGATCACTAAAATGAAAAGGATATGGAGTTCTTTCTGTTCTTTCTCAAAATAATATGACATTGAAAATGATGAACAAAATTCATCTGCTATGGTACACTCTTCTGCCAGGTTTCCCATTTTAACAAGGTGGTGATAGAGCAGACATGTCTATCAGTAGCATTTTCAATGATCCACCAGCAAATGCTGTTTGCAAAATAAACATCTATCTATACTGAGGTAGAAGGGGGGGAAAACTACTGATTGACAAAATGAGATGGGTTAACACAACTAGATAATTACTGATTAATTACCAAACAACCCAAGTTTCAGGGTTTGACATTGGGTTTTGGAGATGGATGGGGTTGCTGCTGCTGCTGATGATATGGAGAAGCATGAGATCCATTGGCGATTGAATGGCTGCGTAGTTGCTGCCCGTTCTTCGGAACTGGTCCTGCAGCTGTGTGGTAGCCATTTCTCGCCATTGGGCTCGATCGGACGCGGTCGGCTTGCATTGTCTGAAAATAATAAGATGAACTTGCCATGTCCTTGAGGTTTGGGAGAGGCTTCAAGGCTTCAACAACTTCACTCATTAAGGGTCTGACCTTTTGATCTCGGCTAAGGCATTGAGCAGCCAATTGTACTGCCTTTTGAGCACCTTTTATTGAGAAATGCCCTTCAAGCCTAGGGTCTATCAAACGATAGAATCTCTTTTTCTCTCCTAGGTATGGCCGTGCCCACTCGACAAGATTATGTTCACCGTTAGGACGGTTTTTGTCCATGGATCTTCTGCCAGTTAACATTTCAAGAAGAACGACTCCGAAACTATACACATCACTTCTTGATGTAAGATGTCCTGCCAGAGGGGCACTTATCAGATCAAAACGAACAATCACCAAGAGAATGAACAGGCACTAGTAGACTAACAAGATAACACAGATCCAAACTTCCAAATTCTACAATTTTAATCCGAGCGTTGCGTGCCATGGGGGCATATGGGCAAGAGAATTGACGAGTGACAAGAATGTAAATCACCACACGCTATACTTACTAAAAAAAGATTGAATGTTCTAAAACTCACCAGTCATTACGTATTCTGGAGCTGCATAGCCATATGTTCCCATCACACGAGTAGAGACATGGGTTTTATCTCCATCGGGGCCATCTTTTGCAAGTCCGAAATCAGAAAGCTTGGCATTGTATTCCTAAAAGAGTGACATTGTCAGGAAGATACATAATGAATAAAAACATATTATAACCATAGTTTCTGTCACATACGGCGTCTAATAGGATGTTAGATGTTTTGAAATCACGATATATAACCGGCCTTTTCGCTTCTTCGTGAAGAAAAGCAAGACCCTTAGCAGCACCTAGTGCAATTTTCATCCTAATAGACCACGGAAGAGGTAAAGATCCTGCATATGATGTAGAGTTTTACAAGTGAGAAACAGAAGCCATGGATCAATCTCTAAACACCAGAGACTTAGCTAATTAACTAGTTAACAGACCCGAAATCATAAGCCATGGACTTAGAGACTCAAAGAATGCACTGTTTACCCAAAAACTACAGGATGGATGGAATGGACAATTTTATCATAAGAAAGGAAGTAACATACTCCGGAAAAGATGATTCTCCAGGCTTCCTCTGGGCATGAACTCATATACAAGCAGTCTTTGATCATCTTCATTGCAGTAACCGATAAGTTTGACCAAGTTGGGATGTTTGAGATCACTAAGAAAATTCACCTCAGCCTGCCACATAACACAGCGCATCGATTAGAGAATAGAACATATGGTTATTTTCCTACCATCCATACAGGATGAAAAATGTAAACTCCAAAATATACATATAAAAAGACAACAGATCAGAGAAGCTTCAAACCATCCACTCTTTATGGCCTTGAAGACCATCATGGTTGAGCGTTTTAACAGCAACAGTGAGTCCTGTGCCAGGTTTAACTGGAGCAGTTCCGTTTTCTTCAACCCAACCCTTAAAAACACAACCAAAACCGCCCTCACCAAGAAGACTCTCCGGTCTGAAGTTCCTCGTCGCCAACTTAAGATCATTGAAAGAAAATTTCCGTAGATGAGGAGATATTTTGAGTTCCTCTTCTAGTTTGGAAGTGGATGAATTACTTTCTGCATTACTCATACTTGTGTTTGTAGAAGATATTTCTTGAGGCGTCGGCTGGTCTCTACTCGAATCCACTGTAGACTTGCTTTCAGCTGACACAAAAACACCATTAATTAGGAAACTTCAATTTTCTTAAAAGATAAAAGGTCAGAAAAATACTCAATATAATATAAACTTGAAGCACAACAATGAACTCAAAACCTCCATTAAAATGTTTCCAAGTCTATATGTTCAGTTTTCTTCGACCTTCCATTACTCGAGAAATAACGAATAAATTCCCCATTCCTATAAACAATCAGTAACTTACCCACCAACTACAACCTTTCGAAGATTACGATGCACCATACCTCTTATGACTATTTCCATGAACATCCAAACCATTGTCAACCCAAAATATCACCAGTCAGTATGCATCCTTCCTGGTTCGAAGATTATAATCGGTCTGCATTTGCAACAAGGGGTTTCATAAGTCTAGAAGATCCTTCCTGGTTCAGAAGGTAAAGGCTGCGTTCAAGAAAACTCTTCCTGCTTTCTACTGAAGCTTTACCAGATAAGTCTCACAATATGCTCAGAAGAGCTTCAAGATCCATTTTCTGGTTTGAAGCAATAAATCCCCCATGACTTATGCTCAGGACTACCTTAACAACTTTCCTAAACTTAATAATCATCTACTAATATCCATAAGTGAGGGTCAATTAACGATAATGCGAGATTAAGAACTCGCATTGTTCAATGATTTCAAGTACGGATGCTGACATCAGTAAAATGTTCAGAAATCAAAACAAACAAAATGAGAGCCTTAAAGAACATGGACCAAATTAGAAATTACAGGAAATCCCAGAAAACAATGAATCTAAGCTTTAAGCCAGAAAGCGAACTACAGAGAATATGACAAGAACATAAGTGATTACCATAGTTAATACTAGTCCCACTAATCGAACTATCAACTTTGGATCTCGAAGAAATGCAGCTACGAAAAATCCTCAGAGCAATCCAACAGCCAGTTTCCTCTTCCACAGTTTCAACCTGTTCTTTGTTGTTCTTCTGCTTCTTCGTCCACTTCGATTCGGTCACTACCCGAGACACAACTTTCCCATCTTCAGCGATTACCTCCATAGCTCAACTACCCAAAAGAACACAGATAATCGCATAAAACCCCCCGAATCCGAAACACCATCCAGTGCCTTACCTTCTCGAGTCGCTACTTCAACTTGGCTTCGAAACAAGAAAGTGAAGACTACCACAAGATCACTCAAATTTACCTCGTTTCACTTGGGGCAAAAAAGAGGAAAACATCCAGTTGTTGAGAAGAAGATTACCAGATCGTATAGAAATCGATGAATTCCATAAGAAACCCTTTAGAAGGCGAAATTCGATCGACTAGAATGAGGTCATAAACAAATCTCCTCCTCCTTCATCAACAGACAATGATACTCCCAAGTTCCCCACAGCTTAACCTTACAAATCTCTGCGCCTAAAAAATCGAGACTATCCCCAAGATGGGTTTTCCAACAAGAACAACTAGATTAGTTTTAAGCTGGTAAAGTTATAAATTTTATACACAAAAAGAAATTTAATTAATTAATTTAAAATATAGATAAGAAAAAGAAATTTATTTTCCAAAAAATATTCAATTCTCTCTCCTCCTTTTTTTTCCTTTTTTTTTTTTTTTAATTTTTATTTTTCCCATTTTCCAATGGAATCAAAGACTGGACAAAAGTTAGCGTAGCTGCCCGGGGAAACGGGCAGTGACCAAACTGCCGGTCGTGTCAGCTGACCGTGGCCCGGGGTGCCAAATAAGAATGGACCAAACATTTCGGGCAAATCGAAAGTGGGAAAATCGGGCAGTACGGGCATGAGAGAGAAGATGACCATGGCCCCACAGGGATGTTGACGTGTCTGCCTTCGTGGGCGGATTTGAATGCGCACGTCAAATTATTCGGTGTCTTGCACGCACCTCTTTTCAATTTTCCCTCTATTTTATTTTTTTCTGGAAAATTAAAAAAATAATAATAAAATGTGAAAGACCGATTCTACCCCTACCCCACCCTCCGCCCTAAATTACAATAATAGAGCCCAGCCCCAATCATTTCAAGCTTTTTATTGATCTAATTTTGTTGACACAAAGGATATTATGATTTGGACATTAATTTTTTTTTATTATTTTCTAAATAAATATTTTATAATTTTAATTCATTTTCAAAAAAAAAAACTATTTGACTCAGTTTACTAATTATTGTTAACTAATACATTATGTAATGTATTTAAATAAATTGTCAATTTGTGAATGTCTTTGTCAGCGAGAAATTATTTTGATATTAGAAAAAAAAAATATATTATATTTTTATCAATACTTTTAAATTCATTATTTTTCAGCTAAAAATTTGTGAATATTAAAAAGATTTGAGTGGATTTTTTATTTTAATTAATTATATTAAATAATCTAATTTTACCTAAAATTACCTTTTATAAGTTCTAAATTGGTTCTTATTTGATGATAAATTTAAAATATAATTAAAATTATTTAAAAAGACTTAATGCAAATTCAAAGAATAGATGATTGACTTTTGAAGCATAAACGTGCACCACATAGTTTGACTTTCGTCATTCTAGATTTAAATTTTAATTTATTGATTAAAACTAATTATTTTTTAATTTAATTTTAGACAATAATAGCTCGTTGTAGTAAATTATTTTGATTAAAGTTTATATAATAACACTATGAAAATGACACATCCATGACATGATAATATATTTTAATTTATAACTTATGATGCCAAAAAAGGGTACCGGTATTTTCATATGTAGATTTTTTTTTTTTCTTTTTAAAATTATTTTCTTAAATTAAGAATCAAATAATTGCTGTTAAAAAGAAAAAAAAAAAAAAAACTTGTGGGGTCTATTTTTAACGTAATTAAGTTGAATAAATTAATATCATAAATTCAATTTTGGTGTTTATAATCTCTATTTTGTTGTAAACAATTTTGGACACTATCAATTATTTCTCATATTTTAAAAAAGATATTTGAATTATGTGGCAATATCTTGAATGGGATGTTCTAATTTTAGTCAAATTCATATGACAATAAATGATATCATTCAAATAATTCAACTAAAAATAGTCTTAATCTTTGTCAAAATGATTGTAGCAATGAAATATAATTGATGACCGAGAAATTTTTATATCACTTCAAAGAAAGGCTCTATTTATAAAGTGAAAAGTTGAACTACTCCCAAATATGTCCATGAAAAGATCACCGATTGAAGAATTATGATAAAGATGAAATTTTTAGAAAATGGGTTGAATAGGGTAACACACGTAGGGTTTAAGAAATATCTATTTAACGAGAATGGTATATCATCAAATAAAATATCATAAACTTATTGGTTGTAAAGATACTCAATTTGCAGTAGAGAAGTGATAGTCCTCTGTCGAACATTTTAAACACCTAATTCAAAATATCTTGGAAACGTTGATTTTAGTTATTTCCCACAGTCTCTTTCTACATATAGGAGGGAATAATGTGTTATTGTACTCTTTTCACTAGGGGCTTGGCATATGTGAGTATTAGATATAAAAGTCAAAAGGTGTGGAGAAAAACTAGACCATCAAGCCCTCCAAAGATTTTCTAGCCTATGACAAAGAACTTTCATCACCATAGCAAGGGGACCAATGGAGTAACACTCCACTCATTTCTACGCTACTTTTTACTTGAACATAAACTAGAGTAACATTAGTTCAAGTTAAGACAGAGAGGAGCGTAGCAACTCGACCCAAGAAGGAGAGGAGCCGAAATTGCTTTACCTCCTTCAACTACACTAATTATGTAAGTGAAGCGGGTGCTAGGTGGGTGTCCAAATATCCCGACATGTTGAGATTGGTAGTGGGCGAGCCTAAAGAGACATTTTTTTTCCTTTCCTGCTTAAAATCAACAAATTTCCTCTATCATCTACAAGTTGCAAAGCACTAGCTTTAACCATAGCACAAGTAATCACACATTGATGCATAGTTGTAATATTTTGTTCTAAGAAAAGACAAAGACATGAATTTTATAATTTTTTTTTATTGAATTTAAATAGATTTATTTTCAACTAATAAAGTCAAATAATATCCAATAAATATCAAGAACAGCATCAATAATTCAATTCTGAAACTTAGACTAGACCTGTCCAGTGAAGTTGGCTTAATTTTGTGTGGTCTATTTTGGATGATTGCTCCGCGCAGAAAACGTCCTGTTGGACAGTTCATAGGCACCATTACATGTTAGAGAAAGGATGAAAAGGAGGCAAAATGACAGTGTTGTTAAGCATTATGTTTAGATTCAGGAACAGAATATCTGAAAAGGACTTCGGTTTTAATAGATGTAAGAATAGAAGCTTACAATCTAATGTATCAAAAAGCAGCCACAGAAAAAGTTGCAGATTCACAGTTTCTCCACTGTTTTCTGGGTGCAGTAACCTAGAAGCACAATCAAAAAAAATAAAAGTGAAACAGGTATATATTTTGAGATTCCAGGATGTACATCGATTCCATTTCCAAGACGAGGGATACACAACTTACAACACACAACTAAAAGCTATATATCCAAGATAGATTGATATGGGTATATCAAGCACACTCAAAGAGAAGGCAAACGAGCGCGAATGGTCGTTGATTGGCCTAGAAACCATAAAAATTCTGATTCAAGAATGGCCGAAAGGGCGGGCCTTGGATGGGCCCTTGCAGTGTTCGAGAGTAAATGTGAAATACTAGGAACCATCTTAAATAATCGCAGTAGAAATGCTGGAAGTCGCATTTATTTTCAGTGGGTGCTCGGGGATATACGTAACACCTGTCACACCAAAATGATTAAAGGAATTTCTACTTAATAACTTTCAAAAAAATCATGACAAGTCAATGCAAACGAGAATGCGAATGAATTTACATGAAAAATTGATGAACATGAAGAATGGCACAATAAGAACAATATCTATGATCTTGCGCATAATAAGAATGAAGATATTATTCCCTAATGTAAGGCATAGAAATAAAATTTGAATTATCGAAACAAAGAAAATCATGAGGGGAAAAAATCTGTTCGTTGGGAAAAGGGGAAATGAGAGTGATTCCATATTCGTTTTAAGGAGGGACAAAAATCTAGGGAAATGATTCTCAATTTTAGTATGGAGCTCACTTAAGAATTATTATTATTATTATTATTAATCTTTTAATTGATTGAATGGACAATAGATACTTGAGCAGAATCATTTAGCTTCTTATCACAGTAGGTACATAAATTTTTTGTTGATGGGACACAGTAAATACATAATTGAAGAAAGCATAGAAAATAAAATAATGACAATCATTACCTTTTTCCTTGATATTAATCTGTAACGTTTCAAGAGTAATTATGCCATCAGTCAAGGGAAGTAGCTCAAGTTTGATGGTAGTTGTGGATTGAGAAGGAATACATCTGCAGAGACCAAGCAAACAATGAGTGCTGGGAAAACTATTGATACAGTGACAAAGGAATTATTTATTACCCTAATGGAATTCTACTCTGGAGGCACAAATGCGAGCAACCTAAACCAGCACTTGGGATGATATCTGACATGGGAGAAGATAGTTCTTCAAAAGGAATTGGCCGGCCTCCAAAATCAACATTGTGTCTTTGATTCTCAGATGCAACAGGGATTGATCTCGGCCTTTCCAGTGATGTACTATACTTCTCACCAGCAACTTCATTTAAAACCCAGTATCGACTCATAGGTGATGATGATGAGGAATTCAATGAAATGACGGATGGATAAGAGGATGAAGATGGAGCAAGAACCGTCATGGTCAGATCTTCGGATGTTAAATTTGACGCCTGAAGTGTCAAAACCTGAAATTTAAACCCTTCAGATAACTGCTGATTGGACATCATGTGGAATTGGTGTGGATGTGTGTTTGGGTGTGGGGG
>NW_019268527.1:4742442-4793018 GCF_002738365.1 Cucurbita moschata
TGTTGCTTGAGATTTGATGCTTTAAACCTGAACAGGAAGGTGAGAACCAATTCCATTGGGTTTAAGGGGATCCCCAGATAACGCCACAGAGACCATAAGATCGCTTGAAATTCGAGGTCGCCAACTTGTTGGTTGTTTAAAAAACAATCTTGACTCTGAATGAGTTCAGAAAATATAAGAAATCATTTAAGCGCCTATTATAGCATACGAGAAACAACTGAAAGAATTATGATGGTTTGACATTTAGTGGCAACAAGTGACAGAACTATGAGATTGTTGAAATTAAAATCCGGATGCTTCTCTTCTTTTCATTGCCCCTTCAGCCCTAATTCATTGAATGCTAACATTCTTTGTTCAATCTCAGTTGGTTTTAGAAACTGGGTAAGAAAGACAAAAATGTGGTTGTCCCCATGCTTACTAGAAACAGCTTTAGACGAAACGCAAAGATATTATGGTCCAACAAGGTAAAACCAATCCTTTGAGAATTGTGGTTGTAAAGAAATTAAAGAATCTTTAAAGAGAAGTGCAGGAACCGGGGAAGGTACTTGAAAATGTTACGTTCAGTTCTTCATTTTGGTGCTCCCCGTGCAATTCTTTTTGTGATTGCATTCCATCCAAAGTTCCCTTAAATTTGAGTTGTTTTCTACAAATTCCTAGAGATGGCTAATACTTGTGCGATATAATTTTTTCCACAATATCAACAAGAGAGACGTGCAGCTTAAGAGAATCAGAAAATTGAAAAATAAAAAAGGCAAATCACCCCAATGGGACTATGATGATAAATTACAGAAATAAAGATCAGTAAACATACCAGTATAGTTGCACCGGCAAGTTACCATAATTGCATATTGATCAGTACTCTTGGAGGTAAGGGACAAACTTGATGTCGGATTTCCAGCCTGCAATTGGGATGATTGAGAATTTCTTTCTCCACAAGCCTTTATATTCCTCCACATAGAAGTTGCTGGTTTGATAATAAAAGAGTGCTCTTCGTTTCTCCTGCCACAGAGAAGCTCCGCACTTTTTTTAACAGGAGAAAGAGAGAAGCTCTACATATAATGACCTTTTCAATTACCATATAAAAATGAAAAGAGCGGCACAAAGGCAAATATTTTCTCATACCAAAATGATTCATTAGAAATAATCTGATACATTCGAAGGTCACAATTATCACTTAATGCAATCAAATCCTTTCAATCTTGAATAATATTCTAGTCAATTTTGAATTCACACTGTAAAATTTACTCCTCACTAGGGAAAATAGTACTTAGTGCCTCCTGTCAGACACAAATACAACAAGCAACCACAAAAGCGAGCCATAACCAAACTTTTCTATGAGTTCGCAACACAGAAAATAGAAAGTTCATTCTCTCCTTTCAGATATGCAAACCACCACTTTTTTGGTACGGCAGATGCACAACAACCAGGAAATAACTGAAGCATGAGAAATTTAATGAATAGAATATCTTTTGAGTGGATGACAACCTGAGAGCTAAATTTGGTATGCTGTGTTCATTCCCTGCTTCTATGCAAGCAATTGGTAATGATGAGGGAAGTCCATCCTTTGATGCCTCTTCAAAAACAATTGTAATAGCATCAATATATATTATGATATCTGGTATATGATCTGGAGACACATTCTACAAAACAAAAAATGTAACTCTGTAAAAAAAATGCACAAAGAACATTCTGGGAAATACTTGAGAAGCATAATATCAACGATACATATATAACCATATCATGTACTCATTATGACTTTATAAAAAAAAAAGATTTAATGCATCACACCTTAATTTGAACACACAAAAGGTCATCCGTATTGCAATCAGCAGCAAAAGACTGGATTTCAACAGGATGAATAATTTCAAGTTTTCTCCTCCACCGTCTTCCAGGAATATGAATTCCTTTCAGTCCACAACAAACGGAAAATCTCTCTTGTTCCAAAGAGATACCTCGGAAAGATAAAAGGTCACGGACCCCAAGTCTTTTTCTCTTTGAGGACTTCTGAGGTGAGAACTGATCCCAGCTTTCAAGTTCAAAGCTTGGCTTTGAACTTGCAGATTTAATGGGTGCAGGAGGTGGTGCAGTATTGTGAGGTATAGAGGACATAGAGTAACTTCTAAAATGGACCAAGGAGAAGAGTTGAGAACCAGATGAAGCAGACGCATTTGTCTTCTGAGAAGTGCCACTGATTCCTGCATTGGGAATTAAACGGGGAGGAGATAGAGGGCGGGAAATAGATGGAATGGTGTTATCCAGAGGAAGCAACCATTTCATCAATTCTCCATATGGATCCAGACTTGAATAACCTAAGCCATCCTGATTCTCAAATGACATTGTCCGCTCTTGGTACTTCTCAAATTGAAGAATTTCCAATACTGGATCTCTCAATATGTCAACACCAACATTCACATGTAAAAGCACCTGCATCCTTCCCACAAGAAGACAGAATGAGAATCAGTCGTTAGAAAGAGACTTGAAATTGATACTGGTATCAGTAGCAGGGATCTGATATGGGCATAAAGGACTCTGAAAATGAATGTGATGATATCAGATGAACTACAAACCATTAATCTGACGGAAGGAAATTTTATATGAAATAAAAGAAATGTTGCACCAAATACAGATCAAGACCGCTTGCAATTTAGGCTTTACATGAAATAAATTGGAAACAGTCAAGTATTAATCCTGAAATAGAACAGACATCAATCCAATGACACAATAGACAATAAGAATTGTTCATGCTAGCAGTCAATGCTGACTATGCAGTTTTCATGGATGCAAGCACATCTTTCATGTCTACTGAACAGGTTGCATCACAGAACAACTAATCTTAACATATATACAAAATGTATAGAAAATTCTAATCTTTGGGATCAAAATGCAAGTATGATAAAACTGAGTATTAATTGATTCGTACAAAAGGTGGACAGTGAATTGCAGGATGAACACCTACTACTGCAGTGTGTAGGCTCGAGATAAAAAGAGGGACATAATATTTGAAATGTTCAAGTAGAAATTTTTGCAAGCATGCACGGGAAACTCCAGAAGCTTTTTAATACATACCACTATGCTTCCATCAGAAAGAGAGCAGCACTTAAAGGTACCTCTTGCAACGCCACCAGAGACATTGGAACCAAAATTTCCTTGATCAGCATTTAAGCTAGAATTAACAGTGCTTTCACCCACCACTTCACAGTCACTATGCTTGTCAGGAAATATTTTCTTTGACCAAAGGAGATCACTAGATTCAGCAATTCTTACAAAAAAGTGAGAGTTCTTAAATCGTTGTAACAATGTTTCTGTTTGACGCCTGTGATCTTCCATTCTAAGAAGAGATTCACTAGCAGAAACATCCTCTGATGAATCAATCTTCTCATTTGATAGATTTTCACCATTTTGAATTGTACTTTGGTCCGGACTTGGCCGCCTTTCCCCGTTTGTGGAATTAGTTCCATCATCCATGTTTCCATTTTGTTTTTTAGGACTGTGCCCTTTTCCATGTTTACTCAAAACTGCTGCAACTTTAAAAGGAGTAATAGTTGCTGTATCTTGTTTATAAGCAGATAAGCATGCCAAGATACATATTTGTTCACCTGTATGAAGGGCAGAGTTAAAGTACCATACAGATAACACAGCATTTCTCTTATCTGCAGATGCACATGGATTGAAAACAAAATAAACAAGACATCAAAAAGTTCATGTACCTGGGAAGACAAAAGATCTGTCCTTACTGCGCAACGAATGTACATCTGATGCATTTCTCCAATCACTAGGAAGATCCTCTAGGAAAGAATATCTGAGTATTAGCTTTCCTTCGCGAAATAGAAGGGAAAGGGGAGCATGTATCAATCACATATACAGTCTAGCCATGTTAGCCATTCTAAAACTCAGGATTCAGGAATACTAAACATACATTTTGTAAAAGAACCATAAGAAGATCATTAACAGATTATGTAATCTGATTCACATCATACGAATTCATTACTAAGTTATGGCCCTATTAAAATAAGAATCTACACAATCTCACAACTTGAAACACTAACAATGATAAATGTTATCTTCTTTCAACATAAATCATAGTACAAACACATATACAGTGTGTTAAGCAGACGAGAAGAAATTGATCACCATTTTATGCAACTAGACCGTAATGTATAAGCATCGGTGATACATTCATGCACGATAACACATTAACCAATAATCAAATTCAGACATATTAGTGAACTGAAATAACAAGCACGCACTGCATGGAATGGTAATCCACCCTTCTTCCTCGGAAACATCAGAGTGCTTCCCTACACTAGCACAGTCGCTGTTCTCCTTATTACCAGCAATACTTCCATTTTCACCGGCAGATGCATCGACCTCATCGTCAATATCATCAGCTACAGAATATTGCGGAAATGGCATTTCAGAAATCAGACTCTCCAAAGTTATTGCTGGTTTTGGCGGGTAAGGAGCAACTGGAGGAGGAGTTTCTTGAACAGATGGTCTCTCTGCAGGCACGGCAGGAGTAGATCTAAGTAGAAAATTCATTATTGCATTTACAGAGTATCTGCAAATCAAGACGCGTCCGGTAAACTCGTAGTTGGATATTGAATTTGATCGATCATGCCATTAGTCAATCATTAAGCATTGAAGGCAATGAGAAATTAACAATGACTCGGTGAAAACAGGCGGTCCTCGGGTCTAACTGATCGGAGATCGAACCGGTGAAGCTCTGTTAGCGAAGTGGAGGATGGATTCAGTGGTGGCGGAGCACCGGACATAAGCAAATCGTTGGCCGGGCCTAACATACTTTCTCACCACGTCACCAATGGCCCATTTACTATGGGCCAGGCTTTGTTGCACAGAGCTCCTTCGAGCCCAATAGATTGGAATTCTTTTCTTAAGATTCCCATTATGCCCCGCCCTTTTTTTTTTTCTTTCCATTTTATTAAATAAATTTATATATCATTTTCAAAAAAAATTATATATATAAAAATTTAACATTTTATAGATTTTTGAAACTTTGACATGGACGATTGCTCATTAAACAAAAAATGTGTTTATTTTATAATTAAATTATCGATTTTTAAAATTTTAATTTATTAATAGAAAATTAAAATATAACAAAATTAAGGAGTGTGCTTGATTTAAAAATTTTAATTAATTTCTATTGAAGATTTGATATAAACTACGACCAAATAATTTTCATACCTCGAGGTCCAATTACAAGGACGAGAGCCAAGAAGCTACAACAAACCTTATATATTTATATTCAAGTTATGGTGAGCTTATCAAAGCAAATTCTAAAAGACGTTGGAGACCTTCTTATATGTTATACGAGGTTGAACTTTAAGAAATTGATGAATTAGATGCACTTTTAAGTTACATTTAATGAACTCAACTGGATTTATGAAACCAGTAGGATAACTAATAAGCACATTTCTTGCACTATTTCATTATAATTTAAATACTTGTTTCATATTTAAATTAGTTTTAAATATAAGAGTTAAGTTATATTGTAATCTATGTAGGTTACCATATTTCACTGTTAACTAGTCATTTTAATATGGAGGTTATGGGTATTTCTCTTTTACTAGCCCATTTAATTTGGAAGTTATGTATAACATGGTTTAAGGTGGTAAAGGCTCTATAAAGCATTTAGATTTTGTAATTAATAATAGAATTTCTATGTGAAGTTAAGTTTTTGTTTGCAAATTATTGTGTTGAGAACTTACGTACTAGAATCACGAGTTTAGAAATGAGTTTTCTTTACTCTTGATCTTGATCATCAAGGTAATTTGTTCTAAGAATTTTTGAGTTGATTTCCATATCAAGATTGTTGAGAAAGAATTGAGTGCGATCATGAGTTCAGAGGCAATAGTATTAAATTTTATGCTTAAACTATAGATAATATTGTAATAATCAAATATATTTCAATTTCAAGGTCAGAATCATATAATGTGACTAGGGAGTTGGATAAGATCCACATTGCATCCGGCGTCGGCCAGCTCTTTTGCTTTTGTTCTCTTCCCATCTTCGTTTCGATGAGAAATGGTGGAAATCTTGTTTCCCATTTACGTGGAGATTCCCTGTCCCAATGATCGTGACTACAATCGGCGGAAACTCTCCAATTCCCCTGTTTTTGGGTAATTCTGCGGCACCTCACCAAGAAACTTATTCCCTGATCTTCATGATTTATATTTTTGTAATATTATTGATACGATTTAGGAGTTTTGGAATCATGGAGTAATCTTTCTTGAATCTTTTCTGGCCATATGTGGGGGCAATTATCAGCCAGAAACATTATGTGGCAGTTAAATCTTCGCGAATTCGAGAACAGCGATGGTTTTGCTTTCGTTTTCTTCATTGAAGGTGCGGACTATAACTCTGAGATTTTTGGCAAATTCATTTACTGAATCATTTGATAATTCCGCATGGAATGCAATGAAATGTGGTTTTACAGAATTTGTTGCTTAAGATTGTTGCAGATTCTCACGGGATGGATTATGATTAAAGTTACATGTTCTTCATTTGACTTCATACTTTTAGGTTATCTTCATTATGTGCCCCCCCAAGTATGTTATGCTATCCACTAATCTCGATATTGTTATAGTTCTAGCTGATTGTTATGTTGAGGATTGTTGAGAGGGAGTTCTATATTGGCTAATTTAGAAATTCATCGGAGGTTTGTAAGTAAGGAATACATCTCCATTGGTACGAGGTCTTTTGGGGCTATGTCCAAAGTGGACAATATCATACCATTGTGGATTATCATGGTTCCTAACATGTTATTCATCAGTAACAAGATTCAAACACGAGATTGATAATAAGATTCAAACACAAACATTCAATGAAAAATTTACTCTCCCATTCTATCTCATGCCAGCTGAAAGATGAGATCATTTGCAGTGTTTATGAATGTGTTAGGATAAATGGGTGAAACCTGTATGTATTATTGCATCACATATACATATATATAGTTCACCTATTGTTGTGATTTTGGTCTGTACTTGTACTGCATTGCCCAAAATAGGTAGTGCACAAAATTTAATCCGCTGAGCACACACATCAACCAGTAGAATCTCTCAAGGTGATAATGGTTTATGTTTGTTCCAGATAGCCATGGATGGTGATTGGAGTTACCTGTGACGGTGTTGACGATCGATACGATCACTGAGCTAAGGTAGTAGCCCATAGCCAGAGAAGCCCAGGAAAGAGATGTGGCCAAGGATCTCATGCTTGCAGGTGCTTCTGTGAAGAAAAATTCTAATGATCCAGCCAAGGAGAAAAGATCTGCAGATCCAAGAAATAAGTACTGGATGGCGATCCAAAGGAATGTGATGGGCAATGGTTGAGCAGAGTCGAGTAGACCATTTTTGGTGGCTACTCCCTTGCGCTTCGTCTCGACAGCTGCTGCAACTGCCATGGCTCCAATAGAGAAAACTAACCCAACTCCTATCCTTTGGAGATGAGTGATTCCCATTTCGGTTTTCGTTATCCTTCGAGCAAACGGGATGATTATGTGATCGTATACCGGGGCGAGGAACATAATGAAGAGAATAGGGAATATGGGGAGAGATGCAGGTGGAACTTTAAAGGAACCTATTTTGGTGTCCATTGTTGATGCTTGTTCAACTGAAAATGTAGAGAGCTGAGCCACACAGCAGTTGAGGATGATAGTGCAACCAAATATTGGTAGAATTTTCAACACAATCTTCACTTCTTCAACTTCTTTAACTGTACATTCTAATGCTGAATGGAATGGCTTTTTCAGAACTGCATTATTTAGAAACTTGAGACTCTCTGATGGTTCATCCACAACATCTGTTGAATCTCTTCCTTTTGCATTCTGTTTAGCTTCTTTTCCATCAAGAGCTGGACTCATCGCCATACTCGCTATCGAGTTTTGTGAGTTCGGGCTAACACAGCAACTGAACGTTGCAGCTACTAAGACCTGATGATGAGTCAAAACACCAAAAGCTGATTCAGTTAACTTCATTTCTTGTCTCAAAGTATTCCCTGCATTTTTATGGTAGAACTACCTTGCTAATTGTTGTGAATGGACTTCCATTAGGTATTTTGTTGCGGTAAAGAGGGGAGCCTGCAAAGAAGACAACCATGGACAAGAATATGCTGAGCATTGAAATTCCAAAGCCCCACTCCCACCCTTTGTTGTCTTCAACCCACACCACCAATGTGACTGCAATAAGCCCACCACATGACAGACAGAACACGAAGTAGTTGAAGAAAGTGGATCTCCTTTTCCTGCCCTGTGGGTTACTGTCATCAAACTGCTCAGCCCCATGCGACGGCAGCGACCCCTTTATGCCACCGACGCCCAACGCCACCAGATATAGCCCGGCAAACAACATGGCTGCTTTCCCACCGCTCGCTTCTTGGCACATGGCGGTGTGGTTCGCTTGGTGATCGCATGGAGGAGGCTTCAGCGATGGCATCTTTGCTTGTATCAACAATATTGCCAACCCCTGGTCAAATGCTTGGCTTTAGACTTAGCTACTGATAAGAAAATTAGTGTACTGTTTTCTTAAACTTTTACAATGAGTGTGTATCATTGGATGGGGCCCGACCCAAATAGAAGGGGTACCCAAATATGATGCGGGAATAAAGACATTGAAGTGATAGGGTAGTTGGTTGGAGTTGGAGCAAATGCAATCAGCCACGTGTCAGTACTTTACAATCCATACTCTCTATCAGAAAATGCACTGTCACAAATGTGGACACACTTGGTGCCACGTGTTTGATTTCGCTCGTTCTATTAGCTGCTACTTACCTATTTTATACGGACCCCGGACAATTTTGTATGTTATTTTATCTATCTTTAAAAACTAAATATTTATCGAACGAGCTTATGGTATCTCGAGATGCCTCTCAACCAACCAGAGAAGTTTATAAGACAAATACCATAAATGGACAACTATACAGATAAAGAAAACTGTTTGTGTTTTAGAATAGGATGTGGACAAGACTTGTAACCACGTGTCCTCATTCGAAACAGAAGTGTCATCAACGTGGCACCTCCTGATTGGACGTTTCAAATTAGGGTGGAGGACCAATAACGAAACAAAGGGGACAAGACGAGAGGAGGAGTAAACGAAAAAACACAAAGACAACCAATAAGGTAAACAAGATTGTGATTGTCTTTGCATGGTAAGAAATACTCAAATACGACACATTCGTTGCACGATCGCAACTCGTTTTAGTGAATTACTCTAAAAATTAACCTCATTAATCAATCAATCAATCTGCCCATCCTCTAAAGTTCTTTCCCTTTTTTCACAACCATGAGGGCATCAACAGTTAGCTCGTGATCCACCTGCCCCCTTTTGTTTTTGTTTTCTTCTTACATGCATAAATATCTCGAACCAAATCTAAACCTAACCAGTTAAAAAAAGAACATATATCTTCGACTAAAATGTTATCAGTTTAATAGCAGTTCAGCCTCTTTTACCCGTGTCATTGAAGTAAAAAAAAAAACGTCTTTTTCTCACTCGGGTCAGGGTAAAAAGAGTAAAAAAAGTAAAAAAAAAAAAAGAGAAGTAAAAGAGAGAAAGGGAGAGAGGGATAATTACGAGCAATTGAATGGCAGCACTAATGAGGAAGATGAGATAAGAGGTGAAAAAGGCATCAGAAAGGAAGCCACCAAGGAGGGCAAGGAGAAAGGCAGTTCCCATGAAAGCTGTGACATTGTTAGCCGATTTTGATGGAGAAAAGTGCATGTAATGAGACAAATACATCACCAAATTGCTTGCATTTGCCAAGAACGCCAAATTCTCCAATATCTCCACAACTACAAAACAAACACACAAAAACACCAAACATTCATCAAATCTTCTCCAAAACAGATCAAAACCCAATTCTTGAAACAACTTTGAGAATACCCAAATCAAAGGACGCAGCAATCATCCCCCCATGACGCCCTCTCACAGCCGCCCTCTTCCGCCAGTCCACATACCCTTCCCATCTACGAATCTCAGCACTTTCCTGAACCCAACAACCAAAAACAACCCTTTAGTGAAAAGGCATAAGATACTCAAAAAAAGGCGATTGAAAAACAGAGACACCCACCATACTCTGTTTTGGGTTTGAATCTTGTCTGAAAAGCAGAGGGGGGGATAAATGGAGGGATATTTAAAGATGAAAGGAGAGAGAGAGAAAGCTAGAAGAAGAAGATGAGAAGAGAACTGTGTAGAGCCTCTTCAGAAAATGACTTCCATTCCTCCAAGCACTTCATGCTGCCAACGAGAATATTTTTTAATTTTGAAACAAAATTCTTCCTTAGAGAGAGAGCTTTAATGGAGATATGCACATGGGAGGAGAGAGAGAGAGAGAGAGAGAGAAGGGGCCTGGGATTCTCATCTGGGATTGTTGCTTGCTTTGAAAGGGCTTACTTATAAAACAAGAGAAACAAAGAAAAAAAATAGACATTGGTAGACATGGCATCAAATCCCTCCACTCAATAAACACAAAAAAATAATAATAATAATAATAATAATAATAATAGTAATTTAAAATTTTAATAATATTTTTATACTGTTACTTGTAAATTAAATAAAAATAATAATATATATTTAGGGTCGGTATACAGTATACATTAGAGTTTCAAGAATAACATTAAAAATAGAGATAATCTACGAGGAGTCTATAAACGATTTTTTTCGGTATATTAACGGTAAAAAAATCATTTTTTTTTTTTTAAGATAAGCAAGTTAATTTACTTTTTGAATTTCTGTAAAAAAAAAAAAAAAAATCACCCAAGTTCAAAGATGTTATTGAAACTTTTGAATTTGTAAGGTACAAAGTTTAAGATTATTTATATTGATTTAGCGTAATTTTAAATATAAATTTATATATATGCTCTCGTCCAACCCCGTCTTGTGGGTTATGCTTCACATATTATTATTTTAGGGCATTTCCTAAAAGTTAAAGCAACTTTCTCGTAACCTTGTGTGCCACAATTTATGGTAACACCCCATTGACTTATATTGCACTAATTAAATTAATAGTCCACGTGTTATCTCTAATTCTAATTTTATAGATGAAGGGTGTTCTTGTCATTTAATTTAATTGGTATCCATTCTTAATTTAAACTAATGTTTATTATATTAAGTTGTATTGAATATTTTAATTCGTTTCATAACTCCATAATGTTGACTTATAACATATGGTTCAATGTTTAGCCTATATTGATGTCTAAGGTTAAAAATGTCAATTTAAGATTAAGCAAGGGGGTGTTTAAGTAATTCAAACAAAAGGGTATTTTTGTTATTTTCCATCTAAGGAGAGAAGAAGGGGTATGCAGTCATCGGAAAACAGAGGAAGAAAAAATTGGTCGTCGGTTGAGAATTGGGTGATTCTCGAGTTAGTCCGGCAACGTGGGTCTCGGTATTCAAAGGCTGTAAACGTTGAAGATTGTTGGAAGTGAGTCTCGCATTGGCTAATTTAAGGAATGATCATGAATTTATAAGTAAACGAATACATCTCCATTGGTATGAGATTTTTTTGGGAAGCTGAAAGCAAAGTCACGAGAATTTATGCTCCGAATAATATCATATCATTATGAAGGTCTGTAATTCCTAACAAAGATACTAACAAACATACGATCTATAATTATTGTGACATAATTTTGAAGATTCTTATTCAAATTCCTACCCTTCAAGACTTTTTGGTTATACTTTAATACACAATCAATTATCATATACTTAATTAAACACTACAATAATAATAATCATTTGGAAGATAAACATCGAGAGCAAATAAAAATAAATAAATATATAAAAGCCAATTAATTAAAATTATGTCTTTATTAATAATATATATGGGTTATTTTCCAAATTGCCAAATTTGAAATTCTAACCAAAAAAAAAAATAATGATTTTGATAGTTTTTTTTTTAACCATTTTTTAAATATTAAAATATGAATATAAAAGGAAGTCACTTCTGCATGTCATTTCCATGAAATATGGATATACGATAATATTATATTCAAAAGAAAGATACAAAAAAGAATAATAATAATAATAATACCAAAACTAAATATCTCATACCACCGTAAAATTATTTCCTTTTTTATCACAAAAATACAAATGATGACGAGTAAATAAAAATTTTAAATTAATAATCATTATATTCATTTTTTACTTTTTAATAAATTTAACTCAAGATTAATAATTGATACATGTAGTCCAATAAAAAAATCAACTACTTTAAAGATTAAAAAAATTAATATGTTTATAAAATTGTAAGATTAATTATAAAAAATAGACAAATATTAAATATAGAAATTAAAAAATAGCATTAATTGTCTTGTCGTATGTTTTTTTTTTTAAAGATAATATATTTATTTATCCACTCCTTGTCATCAATATATTATATGGTAATTTAATTAATAGGGATTAGAAATGGAATTATATAAAAATAAAATTTTAAATTAGAGATATTTGAATCTTAGGGTTGACCAATCTTTTTTTATTTTTTGCTTTTTTAAAAAATAAAATAATTAATTTTAGAGAAATTTAAATCGCTTTCAAATAAGATAATTAATGATCCAACCCTAGCCGTTGGGCTTGAGCAATTAATTGAGCTGTGAAGTTTGAGGAGATGAACATGGACTTGTTTTTTAAGTTTCGACCAAACGCTGTCGTTTAACGAGAATTAAGAAGCTGAATAAATTAAAGAATTTAATTGGGTTTAATTAATTAGTTTATAATATTCTATATTTCCTCGTTTCATTCAATTTAAGTCAAAACTAAGAGAAAATTAATTTTATGAATTATTTATAATTTTTTTTATTTCTATTCTATTAAAATTAATAATGGATATATATAATATAACTTAAAAAGAAATTATGATGCTCGTTAGAATTTAAAAATAATTATATTTTAAAAAATATTTATTTTATTAAACAAACAAATTAATTTAAAATATGTCCACGTTTAAATGTTTAATTCAATCTTGAATATTAAATATCATTAAAGGTGGAGGATTCAAATTACTTTTAAAAACGTTTAAAAAAAACATAGCGACGTTTTAATTACTACGTTATGTTTAAATTGACATTTTAATCTTAAATTATTCGAATAAGTCCAACTGCATTTAGTTTTTGGGTAATGTTATGTTTGTGATGTATACCAAACGTCTGATTTGACTTTAAATTATTCCAACATCTTCATGATATGAAAGCTGGCCAATATATTTTTCCTTTTTTTTTTCTCGTAGAAAAAATGTGATCGAGGAAACGTGTAAGCCTTAATCAATTCTATGTTAGCTAAATAATATTTAAAAAAATACTTATATTTTTTTATAAGAAAATTACTATATTACCCTTGATCTTTCGTAAATGTTTTAAAACGATAATTGGAAGAGAACATTAGTGTAACAGTGACCTACAACGATATGGCAGTGACCAAGTTATTTGCTTGGATTATGTTTGAAAAAAAAGATGTTTAGCACTCTAACTTTTCGTCCAAAATTCTTATGGATTTTCTACTTTAAGGGTAATTTAGGAATCTTTGAAACAAATAGAAAATTTTGGGAGTATATTTTATAATTTAGTTTGTAGACCACCTTTTTTAAAATTGAATATTTTTATACATTTTCATTGACTTAGATGAAGGGGACAAGAGTGATTAATTAACTTATCTAGCTTTTAATATAAAGAATATTGAAAATTCGGGCATTCTAATTTTTTCAAGTTTGAATCACGTTCGGGCGTTCGGTAGAGAGGACCTTTCCTTTGATCCTTGAAGTTGGCAACTATGACTTTATAGTATATATTATTCTCTTTGGGCTTTTGGTTGGAAGCTTTATCTCAAACTGATATGATATGATATGAGATCTCACAATTTACTCCCCTTCAAGACCCAGCGTTCTCGCTCCACTGTCACTCATTCCCCTTTTCAATTGATGTGGGATCTCACAATTCACCCCTCTTCAGAGTCCAGCGTCCTCGCTATCGTTGTTCCTCTCTCAAATCAATATCGATGATTTCAAAGAGCTTTTGAGCCCAACCCAATTATTAAAAGAAAGAGCATAATAAAGTACTGAATATGGTGAAAATAAAGTTTAGGAGTGACTAATTTCACCAAAAATCCTTGCAAGAACACTCACCATCTCTAAAATGGTGAAATCTATTCCTATCTCTCATGATAATTTCCCTGTTAAAAAGCTTAGATATCATCTTCGTTACATCATGGCAATCCCAACAAACTCTGAGGTTCTTCACAACTCTAATGGGCAACCCCTCCTCCACACTCATCAATCCAAATGCAATGGCCATCTTCTCACTGTGTTTACACAGAGCATCTTCTTTTTCTTCTTCTTCTACATCAAACATAACAGGGTTCGTGTTTGCAACGTACCCTGCTAACTTCAGCCGCTTAGAAATCTCTCCCCACATCCTTTCGATGGCTTTGTAACTCGGGTGGGACTTATCACCTACGAAGAATTCATGAACTTCTCCATTCACCTCCATAACGCTGCAACCGGGGGGCTTGCTCACGCATTCTGCTATCATGGACTGTCGCACATTACTTACCCTTTCCCAGTTCTTTGTGTCGGCGTATATGTTCGATAACAGCACGTAGGCACCGTGATTCTTGGCTTCGAGTTCTACCAGTTTCCTTGAGGCAACCTCACCCAACTCCATATTCTTGTACATTCTACAGGCATTCAGCAACGCTCCCCATGCACCAGCGTGTGGCTTAATCGGCATGGTGTTTATGAAGTTTAGAGCCTCGTCTAATCGCCCAGCACGACCATACAAATCAACCATGCAACCGTAGTGCTCGAGCTGCGGTTTGATATCATAGTCACTCTTCATCGAGTCGAAATGCAAACGGCCTTCATCCACCAATCCGACTACGCTACAACCTCTTATAACAGAAATGAATGTGATTTCATTAGGGGCAATTCCTTCACGTTTCATAAGGGAAAACAGTTCAAGGCACTTCTCGCCATAGCCATTCATGGCAAGCCCACCTATGGCACTACTCCAGGTATATACGTTCTTTTCATTCATTTGCAAGAAAACCTCCATGGCCTTATCAACATTTCCACATTTGAAATACATATCAACAAGTGCAGTACCTAAAGTGACAGTCATCCGAATCTTGTTCCTCTCTATATAAGCATGTGCCCATCTTCCTTGGTCTAGTGCACCCAAGTGAGTGCAGGCTGTTAAAACAGAAACCATAGACACCTCATTGACCTTGACACCATCCATTTGCATTAGCTTAAACAGATTTAAAGCTTCCCTTGATTGCCCCCTCTGTGTATAGCCAGCAATCATAGCATTCCATGATATAGAGTCTCTCTGAGGCATTTCGTCGAACAGTTGTCGTGCATAGTCAGTATCCCCACATTTGGCGCAAGCGCTCACCATGGCCGTCTGACAAACTACATCCGGATTCTGAACTGATTCAAACACACGATAGCATGAATTCAAGCAACCCATTTCAGCATACATAAAGATCAACCCACTTTGAACATGTGGGTCAAATTCAAACCCATGTTTGAAAAGTGCACCATGAACAGTTCGACCTGCTTCGCAAGCAGATAACTGAGCGCTAGTGCGAACCAAAAAATTGAAAGTGTAATTATCCGGTGACATAACATCATTGGATTGGAGAATTCTGTTGTAAAACTGAAAGCTTTTATGTGGGGTTGGGCTTTTGGAGTAGGCTCTGATCATAGAGTTTAAGGTAAACAACGTTGGGTCGGCACATTGATCCAAAATTTGATTAGAATATACCAAATTGGTGGGGTTTTTAAGAGCAATGGAAGCAACAAATTGGCCTAAATGTTGGCGATCATTCAAAAGGCCATTAATGAGCAATTGGGTATGGATTTGCTTAAGCTCTTTGAGCGTAGTGAAGGAATCGATCAAAGTAATCGTTGGATGCTTGGCGATGTTTCTTAAAGTGCTCATAAGTACTAATCAAAGCAGAATCAAGAGTTCAAATGCAACAATCAGAATCGTCCAATTCTTCTTTACAGTGCGAGCAAAGCGAAAACAACACCGAAAGAACCAGTGGTTTGAATCCTCAGCCGGGGAGCGACGATGCCAAAAGGGTGCCACCGACACGTTTGCCGCCGTCGAGATTTAGTTTCAAAATGTTGGCACAACACAACACAACACTATATATATATATATTATATAGTGTTTTAAAATTTATAACAATTTTAGATTAAATTATGTAAGGTTTATATTTTATATCAAATTAAAGTTATAAAATCAGATGATATTAATAATATATATATATATATATATATTATTAAATAAAATAAGTAAAAGAAAGGTGGGCCCTTGGGCTCATATTAGGGTCTATTAATTAAGTTGATGGGCCCATGGGTTTTGCAAATTGCTGCTTTAACAAATTCAATATATTAATGAACTACCACTAGATTTCTTTGTTGGGGACCCACCCCCTACATTCATCATAACATATCAAAATAAATATATTACAAATTTAGTATCCTTTATCCATTTCATCAATCATCTTCGTCCAACATAAATAAGGGATAATATCTTTATTCGTATCAGATCCAAATTATGGAATGGTTCAAGTGATACGTTTCTAAATTTAAAACTTTAATACAAATATAACCGAGATAAACGTATTTATATGACTTAAACTATAAATGTTGTATTGAGTTTGATTTTCTTTCGTTTTGGGTTGAGTTGAATTCTTGGAATACCGAACAAAAAAATAATAATTTGATTGAACTTTTTTTTATTGGGTCAATCCGACCAACCCAAAAATAGGATTCCCAACTCGACCATACTTTTAAAATTTTTAAATTGTTAGTAACGTGGTGTGATTAGAAATGTTTGATATTTAAGTTTGATTAAATTTTAATTATTAATGTAACCGAAAATGAGTATTTTTTTTAAGAAATATTAAAAAAATGAAGAACTCTGCGACCTTTTTGTTAGGAATCACGGATCTCCACGATAGTACGATAACTCTCGTAGCTTTACTTTGAAGTTCACAAAAAGGGAGATAGTATTACTCACTTATAAACCCATGATCATTCCCTAGCTCACTCCCAATAATCCTCGTACACTTTTCGAGCCTGACCCATATATACCCTAAACTTTAAAATTAAATTTATATAATTATTAAATAAAAAATTTCATCCTAAAATTTAAATTTTCAATTTTGTATTTAATAAATCTAAAAAGTAGTTTTTTAATTTTTTAATTTTATGTCTAATATTAAACTTTTTTTAATATATAAAAAAAATTAAATTTTCAAGACTAAATTTGTGATTTAGTGTGTATTTTAAACGTTGCGAAAAGACAAATATCTCCCTACCTCTCTCCCTCCCCACCAATTTTTTTTGTCGCAAGTTTCTTTAGCATTTGCATGTTCTTCATTTCTTCAACCAAGAAACCTTCTCCATTTGACAATCCCGGATGCACCCATTTCCCAGTTATGAATTCTGATACTCCCCCTTCTCTTTCCAGCCCCAATTCCTTCTCTTCCATGGAAAAGAAAAGAAGGCTCACACCGGATCAACTTCGGCTGCTCGAGACCAGCTTTGATGTTCACAACAAGCTCGAACATGACAGGAAGCTTCAAATTGCAGAGGAGATTGGCTTGCGGCCTCGCCAAGTTGCGGTTTGGTTCCAGAATCGAAGGGCTCGATCCAAGACCAAGAAAATTGTGTTTGATTATGATTCTTTGAATTCTCAATATCAAAACCTCAAGAATGAGTTTGACAGTCTTGTTAAGCTGAATCAAGAACTGAAAACAGAGGTATGGCATTCAAACTTCCAGATCTGTAATGGGTTTTCTCTAAAACTACTGATTTTTGTAATAGGTTGATGAACTAAGAGAAAAATGGGCTGCCATTGAGAAGATGAAGAACCCCTTTGAACCAGATGAACTTGAAGCCATGGATTCATCAGTTACAGAGCTACTTGGGGAAAGCTTCCTGCAAGATGAAGAAGATGAATTAGGCTACTTGGGGAAGCTAGAAGATGAACTTTCAGCTAATGAATTCATGGATTCGTTTGATATTTGTGCTTCTGGTCTTATTGATTTCAAGTATGATTCTCAGTGAACTGTTTGATAATAAAAGATTGAAAGTGATGAATATCGCTTTATTTAGTGTCGTTTTGAGTGATGATCTTCACTCTGTCTGCTTCATAACCGGCAAAAAAAATCAGTTTTGACAGTGAAGTAACGAAGAAGATGCTCTGCAAGTGGACAGAAGAAAAAAGTAACCTTTTACACAAAGCATTCCACAGTGCAAATGCTTTTGCAAACCCAGATTGATGAACAGTAAAGAACTTAACTTTCTGATTGGAATTGAGAATTTGAATGGTTTGTTTCCAATCCATGAAGTTAAGAAACCATAAGAATTCCAAATGCCGGTTCTCTAAGACTGTGAGATCTTACATCCGGGTAAGCATTCCTTATAAGAGTGTAGAAATCTCTCCCTAAGATACACGTTTTAAAACTTTTAGAAGAGGCTCTTAAAGTGAAAGTTCAAACAGGATAATATCTGTTACAAAATGATATCAAAGCTAGACACCGAGTGGTGTTCTAGCGAGGACGTTGGCCCCCAAAGGGGTGGATTGTAAGATCCTACATCGGTTGGAGAGGAGATTGAAACATTTCTTATAGGGGTGTAGAAACCTCTCATTTACTTAAACGTTTCAAAAATCTTGAGGAGAAGCAAACAGAAAGTAAAAGAGGACAATATCCGCCGACGGTTGGGTCGACTAATTGATGAGCTTAATGTTTCACGTTGCTAGTGGTGCTGTCTTTTCACAGCAGGTGGAAAGTCCAGTTTGAGTACCAGAAGATATTGAACAAGCCAAAATGGCTTTTGGGGCATCCCAATACCTTTTGAGTCTGATATTAGCGTTTTTGTCTCTGCAATGAACTTCCAAAACAGTTCCTTAATCTGATTGAATGAGCCATCACCGTCCATGAAAGAGAGGGTTAACTTAGTCAAACACCGGGCGTTGTGCTAGCTCCTAAAGAGATGGATTGTGAAATCTCACATTAGTTGGAGAAGGAAACGAAACATTTCTTGTAAGGATCTGGAAACATCTCCAATTGTCATATGTAACGGGCTAAAGCAGACAATATCTACTAACGGTGGTGGATTTGGACTGTTACACATGGTTTCAGAGCCAGACACCGACCGGTGTGTTAGCAAAGATGTTGGGTCCTCAAGAGAGGTGGATTGTGAGATCCCACGTCGGTTGAAGAGAAGATGGGCGTTTGGATTATTTGAGTTAAGCTAAAGTCAAATAATAAGAACACAATAGATCTATGCTTTAATGGCAGGCAGCAATGTGAAAAGGAAGAAGAATTTGAGTTATTGTTAGGATTAAAAGATTATGCACGTGGGATTCACCGAAGACACTTGGCAAAAAAAAATGGGATTTGAAGATCTTCACTATAGGAATGGAGGCTGCCGCATTTGGCACATGTGAATTGGCTGTTTGGTCAATCTCAATCAATTGATAACGTTGGTGTCCAACTTTCAATGGTTTGGTTTTTTGTTTTGTTTTTTTGTTTTTAATTTCGAGTCAACGTATAGGAGATGGGGTTTTGCGTATCAAAATGAGTTAGTGTGCTGTTTCCATTTTCTGCCAGAAACTGGACGCAGTATAGCCAGCTGACTTTGTTTATGATGTTTGATTGATTCTTACATCAACGGTTGAATTAATGAAACGTTCCATGTCTGTCTATGTTCTTAAGTTTGTGTGGTCTTCTTTGTTTTAAAAGCTTTAATCTGTCAATGATAGCCGTTCTTAATTATAATAAAGAATTCATGTGTGAACGAGATAATTCAAATATCCTACAGTGAAATCCAATAAGGACGATGATTAAACCATCTTACAACTCTTATCGTAATAAGATAGGGACTTGCACATGCTCCATTGAGGATTAACGAGAGTAGTAGTCTCACGTTGACTAATTAAGAAGAAAATCATGGATTTATAAGTAAAGAACACTATATTCGTTGGTACGAGGTTTTTTGGAGAAACTAAAAGTAAAGTCATAAGAGCTTATGCTCAAAGTGGATAATATCATAACGGTAATGACCCAAGCCCACCGCTAGTAAATATTGTCTTCTTTGAAGTGGACAATATCATAACAGTAACGGCCCAAACCCACTGCTAGCAAATATTGTCCTCTTTGAGGTTTCTCTTTCGGGTTTCCCCTAAAGGTTTTAAAACACCTATGATATGGAGAGGTTTACACACCCTTATAAGGAATGTTTCATTTCCCTCTTCAACAAATGTGGGATCTCACTATCCACCCCCTTGGGGAACTAGAATCCTCGCTGGCACACTGCCCAGTTCGGTGGTTCATTTTCTTGCCCATTTTTGTTATGCTCTACGGCAAATCAAACTAGACCACACATTTGAGCATGATTTTGCAATCTTCCGAGCACAACTATATTGCTCATACTTACTATTGAGGATGGTTGAGATGGAATCCCATATTGGCTAATTAAGAGGATGATCATGAGTTTATAAGCAAGAAACCCCGAGGCCTTTTGGAAAGCCCAAAGCAAAGCCATGAGAGCTTATGCTCAAAGTGGACAATATTATACCATTGTCGAGAGTCGTGATTCCTAACACTCACAGGTAAAGAAACAAGATTCGCTATTCTACACTTGGCAAACAATCATAAGAACAGCATTTACACAGCATTTATCAGCTCAGTAAGACAAATGAAAGTCGTTTGCCTACATTTTCTCTTCTAAACAGTGTTCACAAAACAAACTTAAACTAAAAAATCTAAGTCAAGATGAATCAGAGTAAGATCAAACAGGACATTGTTGATTGTCACTAGACATAGAAATACTAACCTTGTTCATTTAATTCCTTTGTTGAAAGCTTTTTGAATCAGTCGAAGAATGCTCCACATGAAAGTCGATATAATGAAAAGAATCACTCCAGTGAAAACAGCCTCCTTAAGACCAAGATTCACCAACAAGTTCACCAAAAGCCCTGCCAATACAACACCAAAGAAATTTGCAGAAAGGCCTGACCAGAATGGCATGTCTAGGATGGAAGCTATAATGGCACCAGTCCAAGCTCCTGTTCCAGGGAAAGGCACAGCCACGAATAGCATTAGACCCAGCCATTGAAACTCTTCAACAGGTGCAGCCTTCGCTTTGGCCCTCTTGAATAACATATCAAGGAACTGAGAGGCAGTAGCATTCCTTCCCGCAAGGAAAGTTGCTAATTTCTTTAAATAGAGTATGATGAAGGGCACAGGAACCATGTTCCTGCAATTTGAATCCCACAAAGTATTATGAGTGGAAAAACAAACTTAAACAAATTAAAGAATACAAGGGGTACGAGCTTCAATCAAGCAAATAAGACTTAAAAGGATAATCACCAAAAGTACTCAAAATTCTATCATTCCTTTTATCCGAAAGACCCGACAAAATCAAACCAACTTTGGCAGGTTGGTTGGAGAGGAGAACAAAGCATTTTTTATATGGGTGTGGAGACCTCTCCCTAACAGGCGGGTTATAAAAACCTCGAAGGAAAACTCGAAAGGAAAAGCCCAAAGAAGACAATATATGCTAGCGGTGGGTTTAGGCCATTACAAATGGTATCAGAATCAGACACCGAGTGATGTGTCAGCGAGGAGGCTGAGACCCAAAGGGGAGTGGGACACAAGGCGGTGTGCCAAAAAGAACGTTGGGCCCAGAAAGGGGTGGATTGAGGGGTCCCACATCGATTGGAGAAGAGAACGAGTGCCAGTGAGGACGCTGGACCCCGAAGGGGGGTGGACTGTAAGTTCCCACATCAGTTAGGGAGGAGAACAAAGCATTATTTATAAAGGTGTGGAAACTCTCCCAACAGAAGCGTTTTAAACACCTTGAGGGGAAGCCCAAAAGGGAAAGCGTAAAGAGGATAATATCTGCTAGCGGTCAACGTGGCTAATACAAAAACATCCATTTTCATGAAAGGCAGATGAAGTAAGAGCTCCTTGACCACAGAGCTACAACCTCTAGACCAATCTATACGAAAACAAAATATCTCAAACAAGAAGCTCCAACTAAAAAAAGTGAAAATAAAGGAATGTCATGTAGAAACAGATTATTTATTTCAGGTAATCAGATTTTAAGATTCACTCATGCAGAAGAGTTTAACATAAACGATGGAAGAAATTCCTCAGATGATCACTGGTCGAAGAACTCAAGAACCATTTTAAAGTTCACTTCAAACATCCATCAACGTTTAAATTGTGCTTCAAGATTTAGGCCTACTTTGATTCATAGGAGGCTTGTGTCTCCATGAACACACTGAGGTTTGAAATCTCTACATCTTGTGTAATGGCTAGAACGATAATATGAACTTGCCTTCTATTCTTCAAGACATAAACGCCCACTTATATATGTAATACCAATCAAGCATGAACTTGTAGTAATCTATTCACACTAAAACGTTGATGCCCATGAGAAGAAATTTGTAGAACATGTAGAATCAAGGAAATGAGTTTTCTGACATAAAAATTTAAATCTCACCCGAGAACGGATAGAACAGTCAGAGCTACAGGCTTTAGCTGCATCCAGTAGCCAACAGGGATCGCCCCACGGAGCTCAACAACAGGAAGCGTAGCGAGGGCAAATACTATCGCCTCAGCAGGCCAGCCTGAGCTCTGCAATGCACTGGCGATCTTTAGACCAAAATTCGAAGCTCTGATAGAGTCAACAGCAGCTTTGGCATCCCCAGAAGCAGCAAACCAAGCAAGGGATAAAGAAGCCCAAAACAGAACCAACAGCAGAACTTTAACTGGCTTCTCCTCAAAAGAGGGCAAAATGTCATCAACTTCCAGAAACTCATTCGATGAACATCGAGTGACAGTACAAGACAACCGAGAAGTCGAGAAAACAGGATTAAAACAGTTGAAATGGCGAATGTTTATACATGAACTCGACCTAGGGAGAGATTGGTTGCCCTGACTAATGGAGGGTCGATTGAGATTTAGCGAGATAAGGGTCTTTCTCGCGGAAAAAGCCGACATTAATGGTGAAGTCAACACTAAAGAAGTAGCCATTCCTTACCGGAAGCTGAAGAACACGTCTGGGGCTAAATTCTTACAGAAAATCCCTCTTCTGCCAAGTGGGATTGTGGCATTGGAAATCGATTCAGAGGATGATAATGGAAGGGGGTTTAGAGGAGATTTATCCGATGCCGATCATAAGGGTTCAAGCAGAGTTCTTGCTACGATTTTACCCAATAAAGAGGAGAGTTGGAAAAACAAAAAATTTATGTGATATTTTTTGGTTGAGTGACCTAATTATTATTATTATTATTATTAATTGTACTTTTATTTGAACTATGAAGGAGAAATCTATGTTCATTAGCTTAAACCATTATTTATCGATATTTTAGAAACATTCTTTATTGAAAAGGGTTTGCTATTGGCTGCGGTCACTGTAATTTAGATCAAGCTTCAACACGGAAAGAATTCAGTGGCGAACTCGGGTGTCCGATCCAAGAAAAGTTCGTGTTTCTTAGACGTCGGCGAAACTCCTCAGTGCACCGGCGGACAACCCAATCGGAGAAAGTTACTTGAAGAAAAACGACAGTCCAGATCAATGGAAGACGACGGCGAGCAAGAGATATGGAGTTGGGGGGCAGGAACCGACGGGCAGCTGGGCACCGGGCGACTCGAGGATGAGACCCTCCCTCAACTCCTCCGGATTGCGTCACTCTCCTCTGGCGCCGTCGTCTCATCCGTGTCCTGCGGCGGCGCTCATGTCATCGCTTTGACTGCTGGTATCGGATTCTCTTCTTTCCCATCCTTTTGTTGGCCTTAATGCAAATTTCTATGAGTTCATTAAGGTTTTCAGTTTGGTGGTAATTCAACTGGGTGCTTATGTTTTGTAAGGAGGAGGGGTGCTTACATGGGGAAGAGGAAATTCAGGGCAGTTGGGGCTAGGGGACATGGTGAGCAGCTTAGAACCTAAGCCAGTGGTGGGGTTGGAAGGCTGCTTCATAACCCATGTCTCCGCGGGATGGAGCCATTCTGGGTTTGTTTCAGGTTGGCTTATTGTTGGTTCCTTCCTTGTGAAAGCTTGGTTTACAACATGTTGTTTTCATTTTTGTGGTTTTCTGTTGTAGATGAGGGAAAGGTTTATAGTTGTGGGGATGGCTCATTTGGGCAGTTAGGGCATGGGGATTTCCAGTCACGTTGCTTCCCTGATGAACTCTTGTTTTTCTCTGATAAACATGTTGATCAGATTGCATGTGGGATGCGCCACTCGCTTGCATTGGTGAAAGGTATTGAAAAGTATGTACCAACATAATCATCATTGTAATGTAATGTTTCAGTGTGAAGATTGGTTTCCTTGAATCTCTGTAACCGCACAAACCCACCCACCGTAAGCTAATATTGTCCTCTTTAGAGCTTTCTCTTCTAGACTTCTCCTCGATGTTATAAAACATGTATGCTAAGGACAGTTTCCACACTCTTACATGGAATGTTTCGTTCTCCTCCCCAACCGATGTGGGATCTTACAATCCACCTCCTTCGGGGTCCAGCGTCCTTTTTGGCACTCATTCTCTTCTTCAATCGATGTGGGACCCCTCAATCCACCCCCTTCGAGGCCTAGTGTCCTTGCTGGCACACTGTCTCATGCCCATCCCCTTTGGGACTCAGCCTCCTTGCACTCGTTCCTTTCGCCAATTGATGTGAAATCCCCCAATGTATCCTCCTTCGGGGTCTAGTGTCCATGATAGATATACAATAGTGACTTTAGGTCAAGTAGAAGTTCCATTGTAATTACTATCTGGGGTTGGGAATCATTTTTGTATGTTTTGCCTCTCCTTTTCATTCATCAGATGAAATTATTAATCCAAGCTGTAGAGGTCGAATCTGTTGGCTTCTTAGGAAACAATGATGAATAGCTTCAACGTTCGTTGATAGCTTTCTAAGTCTTTGATTCAAAATTTGATGACGCAGGTTGTTGTGGTGCTCAAGTTTATGGATTTGGAGCTGGGAAGCGAGGTCAATTGGGCATCTCCAACAAGATTCAATCTGTTAATCTTCCCGTTCTGTCTTCAGAATTGGAAGCTGCTGAAATAGTTGGCATAGCTGCAGCTGGAGATCACAGTGCTGCGTTGTCCAGTAAGTTACATTTACAGAGTCTGTTAAGAACATTCTGCCTAACCCCTGTTAATTTCCCATCTCTTCGTTCTGTATTGGCTATTACTTTAGCTGATGGGCGTCTCTTTACGTGGGGACGAGGATTCGGAACGAATTCGGACGCATTTTCTCCTCAATATCTACCTTCACCATTGTCGTTCAGGAAAGTTGCTCTTGGATGGAACCATGCATTAGTTTTAACTGGTATTGACATTCAGTTCACGTCTTATTTGGATTATGTATATGTGATGATGACCTTCTACTTGTTAAGTGGCAACCATGGCTATCTTGAACAGATGAAGGGGAACTTTATATGCTTGGTGGCAAACATCACGGAACCTTGAGCGATTCTGAAAGGCTCAATGTCACGAATTCTCTGCCCGGTAATCGAATTAACTTGTCTATTTGATTCATTAAGAAACCCATCTTAGAATTGCAAATTAACCTTGCATAACGGTCCAAGTTCACCACTAGCAAATATTGACCTCTTTAGACTTTCCCTTTCAAACTTCTCCCTCAAGACTTTTAAAGGTTTCCACACACTTATAAATCGCTCTCCTCCACTTGTCATCCACAAACTCGGTGATCCTAGAGGAAACGATTCTAATCCTTGGATGAGTTACTTGCTGATTACCACTTGATATGGGATTCTCATTGTATATCAGGTGCTACAGAGGAAGACAATTTCCGAGCAGTCTGTGGAATAAAAATCTTGGACATTGCAGCCGGGGCCGAGCATTCTGCAGTCGTTACAGGCATGATGGTTTTCCAAAGTTGTTGGTTAAAACCATTTAGGTTCGCCCTACTCACATGTCTAAATCTTATTGATGGCAGAGGATGGAGCTGTAAAGACATGGGGTTGGGGGGAGCATGGTCAGCTGGGTTTGGGAGACACATGTGACCACACCAACCCACAAACAGTTACTCTGCGCCGCAAACTTGAGAGTGCTGCTTTCGACGTCAAAGTTTATTCTGGCAGCGGCTTTACTGTTGCCATTACAACGCCCCATGCGGCTGCAAAGCTCACCAATTGAAACTGCCTGTCATTGTATGATTTTAACTGCTAATGGAATATTACATTTCACCATCACAGGCTGAAATAAAACATCAACGATTATATTGAGCTAACTGATTCCGGGGAAGTAATTGTTATCTATTTTACCTATATTTTTACATCAGCGAGAAATGCAAATACGTGGGGGAGACAGGAAGAAACCTAAACTGGATGTCGGAAGTAGAAAGAAATACATGTATAATTCGTACGAAAACGCTACAAAAGAAGGGGTAGTTGAGGCACCCGGCTCTTCGGGCTAGGCAAGAAAAAGAATATAAACAGCCTGGTGTGCTACGTGACGATCAGTAGATTATTCTCGTATCCATCGCTGCGAACAATTGGGCGTAACGGATCAATCTTCCACTGGCCATCAACAATGAATTTTATCTGAATATCATGGAAAACTGTAAGATTATGGTTCAAAAGCATGAATTATGTGAATAGAACCTCCAAAGAACAACCAACCTCGTATTTTCCAGGATACAGCTTCAGGAACAAAGAGAAAACGCCTGTACTGGACCTTTCCATCTTCCTCTGCAGAATGAGAATAAGCTGTTGTTAAATATGAGTAAGACTACAAGAGATGAATGAATAAAACCTCATAAAACTGTAGAGTTATTCAGTAATGCGATTTGCAGATGAACATCCTTAACAACACTTCATACTACTGTTCCTACTATCGAACTTGTGTAGCATCTAACTATTAGAAAATGCAGGCTGTTGACGTAATGATACCTACAGTGTAATTGTAACAGCCTAAGCCTAAGCCCACTAATAGCAGATATTGTTCTCTTTGGGTTTTCCCTCTCGGGGCTCCCCTCAAGGTTTTTAAAACATGTCTGCTGGGGAGAGATTTCCACGTCCTTATAAAGAATTTTTGCTCTCCTCCCCAATCAATAGGCAGGCAAGCAAGCAGTACATTCTATAGGAAATAGACAGAAACCAATCCATGTCCTCCCCAAGTATTTCAACCATCAAAGCAAGCAAAGTAATCAAATAGGAAGAATTTTTTTACCTGGGTTGACCAACCATCAAATGATCCTACTAAGAGAACCTCTGCTGCAGAATTAGGCCAGACCACGCAGGCAGTGCGAAGAAATTGCAAAGCTCTGCGGGCACAATTGATCCTCTTTTGTTTCTCTTCTACCACCTTTTGTGCATCACTGTAAAGACAGAAAGTCATTGATACTCTATAGATAGAACAAATCACTACGCAAAGCACAAGTTTCCCATACATAATTGTCAGTGCCATCTTCCCTTCGACCACGGCTATCTTTGCCCGTATAGACCGTAGCTTGTCCTTGGCATTTAGGATCTCATTTTCTTGAAACTCAAAAGCATCCGAAAGCTCCAGCAAATCATCAGAAGATTTACTTTGACCCTAATGATCATGATAGCACCATAAACATGCAGGTTCAATATTTTAACGTATTTAACATTATTGCCCAACAATCAAAGAGATATTCATCGTTTTTATCAACACTATTAGACTAGTTAGCATCTTTTACTTTATTCAGATCCTTCTCCAGTTCCATGATAGGAAATGAAATAAATCAATTTCATCCATTTCAATCAAAGACATGCAGATCGTCACAGTTCATTTGACAACAAAATCAAGTTGCAGACTAAACCTTCTCAGACGCAAATGAATTAGATCTCAATGAGCCGATTACGGATGAGAGCTCCAACTGCAAGTTCTGAATGTGACGTTGTATTTGATTGTGACTCATTTCTTCCTCGCCAGAGTTAGAATTGGTAGGATCCCCTCTAGATCCTAATGTTTCATATCTCAGGACATCCAATACTTCCCTGCTCCTTCCCTCGCTCAAAGCCATTTCTGAACCTGTACATATAAAAAGTCGGTCAATGTGAACTCTTATATCCCAAAGCAACCCTTGAATAAATGAAAAACCTTTAAAATCTCCGTCTGGAAGGTCTGTCTTGAATGTGCTCCAAGTTCCCTGCACCTCAGAACTAACCGAGCCTCCTTGACCATTAATTTGTACAGGAGAAGAATTCTTACTAAGATAACTCCCCAAATTGTTCCACTTGCCTTCTTTGGCACTCAGTGGCGTGCTGATAGGGATTTCTTGTAGGTCAGCAACTGTCTTTTACCATGCAAGAAGCAACACAAGTTTCATCCTTTTACAATTCTTACAAGAGAATTATACATGTAACGATTTCAAAGTTGAAAAATGAAAAATAAATCATAGCACAAGCACGGCTAATTATGACAACCCAATGGGAAAGACATCCTGCATCAAATTCAAAGGTATATCTTTTACCTTGGTTAGTCTAACGATAATTATCTTCGAGACAGAAGAAATTACTTGAACGAGTACTTACTAATATGAGAGAAATTATATCTACAGGAATTATGGAAATGAAAACTGTTCTAATCAATCTCTAATTACACTTTAAACACGGACAACAACCTAGCCCAGATTGGAAAACTCAGTTTATTGAATTACCGGAGCATCCTTACCTCCTTTACTGTTGTTTCAGGATGCAAACAATTTTTACCAGTCCCGAACGTCACATTTCTTTCTCTTTCCAATCGATTCAGCATACCCTCAATCCCAGACTCGTGCTCAACAACAGTTTCTCTGTGAAAATGAAAGCATGTAGACTAATCACCATTGCAAATATTGTTGATAGCAGCCAAAACATGACACAACGAGGAAAGCTCGATTAATGTTCTGCAGTTAAAATGATTATTAAGGTACCCAAATTTGAAGTTATTTTGCTTCATTTTCTCAAACATGAAGAAAACATCTAAAATTTTCTCCATGAGACAATGACATTAAGGTTGATGGCTCGTTGGCAACCATGTTAAATGAACCTGTTAGTAAAGTTTGTGTCGTTCACATCCTGACACAACATCTTGTTGTCGTAAAAATTCAGGGTTCCTTTCATTGGCATGCTGTAACACACCCTGAAGATTGCTAGGAACAAATTTCAAGCCAATGGCCTTTTCACGCACGTTATTCGGAAATAGTTATTTTTATAAGTAGTGATTTCAAATGAAGCAGAAATAAACTAAGATGTCATAATGGAATCCTCACTGTGATCGGCTGGTGAAGGAAGATGATGTCGAAGAAGAAGCAATGGGAGAAACATCTGTAGCAAATCTTTGTCTTTCATCACTCTTGAAACTATTGAATTCACCAAAACTATCCCAATGAGTGGCCAAGATAGATTCCCGATCCTCGAGATAGAGCTGTTCAATACCCCCATCTTCTTCGTCGTTCAAATTCCATCCGAGACAAAGCCAACCACCTTTCTTGACTATAGCATCCACTAAATCCTCCCTGCCGGCCTCAATCAAGTCTTTCTTGCTCGGAAACGCTTCTGGGTTTCTTGAACTTTCCATAAACTCCAATATCTCTGCCTCCAATGCAAAATTCCCTTCCCTATCCAAATCTTTGCACCTCCTTACAAACCCAGAACAACCATAAAACATACCCTTTGAAGACAAGAGCGAACACCTCCTCTCTGTCGCAGCCATCCCGCCGCATCTCGAAACGAAGACAATGGAGGGAAAAACGCCAGGGCTCAAACATCCAAACGGTGTGGGGAAGAAATAAGAAGTGGGTAATACGTTGGTGAAAAGGAGCATGGCTCAGGCATTTCGTCGAACACCTGGAGCGCAAGGAGAAGAGAAAAAGTAGGCGACAGAACAAAGAAGGGCTCGACACAGTTCTCGAAGCAACCGAACAAAACCAGTGGGAAATGCAAACCACATTAATTAAACGCAGCAATGAGATAACCTTACGTTGAAGGGGCAATCTCGGGCGCGGGGAAGGTAATTGGTGGAGGCTTCATTTATATGTTACATCGAATTGGGGGTTGGTAAAAGACGGAGAAGAAACAAGAACCGCGGTGGTGGTTCACTGGTTCACGAGAAAGTTGTTCGATAAATCAAGCAGCAGCCTTGTGGCTGTGACCTTCACCGGTGAGTGAGATTCCAGCGGTTTAAAAGGTTATAAAGATCATTAAAAATAATATAAAAATATGCTAAAGTTAATAAAAATATGCCTAAATTATCTTAAAAAAATATATATTCCAACATTAAATTTTTAAAATAACATTAACATCATTTACTTTTAAAAAAAGAAAATCAAAAATCATAAACTAGACGGGTGGAATGAAAGTCCCACATCTGCTAACTTAGGAAATGATCGTGGGTTTATAATCAATAAATACTATCTTCATTAGTGTGAGGCGTTTTAGGGAAACTCAAAGCAGAACCATGAGAGCTTATGATCAAAGTGGATAATATCATACCACTGTGGAGAGTCGTGTTCGTCTAACGTGATATCAGAGTCAAACCCTAAACTTTGTTCGATTAAGGGGAGGTGTTGAATGAAAGTCCAACATCGGTGGGCTAATTTAGGGAATGATCATGGGTATGCTCAAAGTAGATAATATCATACCATTATAGAGAGTCGTGTTTATCTAACATGGTATCAGAGTCATGCCTTAAACCTTGTTCGATGAAAGGTGTTGGATGATGGCGGGTTTTTTAAATATTTTTTAATAGACTCGTAACTTTGTCACCAAATCGATCAACTTTGTTGGTATTGTAAAAATAAATTAAAATGATACAAACATAAAATTAGATTATGAAAAGCAATAAAGTCATTCTATTTTTTCTCTCGCTCTCGTTGTCTAGCTATCTCCATCCATCGATTGTGCTTAGTTTATACATGCTCTCACTACGACTCTAATTACTATGACTATCTATCTATCGTCTCATTGAACCATTCAATTATTCGTAATATTAACGGTTTAATAATTACAATATTATATAAATATTTAAATCTCAACATAGGATGAGGACAAATAATTATAATAATAATAAATAAAGGCTGAGATATACCTTAAATCAATTAACATATGGCAAAAGATCAAATAAACATTTTTTACCTTAATTAGAATATATATATATATATAGATATAAACTTTCGAAAGTTCCAATCTAAAAAAACAAAAGATTTACGAAATATAAAATATTTTAATTTTTCTTAGAATTAAAAAAATAAAATAAAATAAATTGTTCGACTCGTCGACGGGGAAGATGCAAACAAAAAAATATATATTTATTTACTTTTATATATATATATTATTTTAAAACATATAATGGTTTTAAATATAGTATTTAAAAAAAAAATTGATTGTTCTAATTTCAAATTTGAGAGAGATAAAAATAGGTATACCAAATATATATTTTGTTTCTTCTGTAATAAAAAAAAATGGTTAATAATTATTAAGATGTTTTTGTTTTGATTCCCTAATCAATTAAATAAAATATAAATAAATTTATAAAATAAAGCACATAGCTATCCTAATTGACCAATTTGTGCTGTTGGGAACAAATATCTGTTAGGTGTATTATGAAATAACAAATTTAGTTTCATTATTAAAAGTTTAAATTTTATCTTATATTTTTGGAATTAATTTTAAATTTTAAAATTATAGGAATTAAACTATAAATTTTTTTTCACGTTTTTATTAATTGTATATTAAATTATACATTTTAAAATATTTTAAATTTGGCAACTTTCGTATATTATGAAATAAGGAAACTTACAAAAATAAATTATTTATAATACGACGAATTATAAACTACAAATTTTTATCCCCTAATTGTTATTCTATATTCTAAACACATATGATACACGATACTCGGTCCAGTCGATTTTGATGAACAACTAATTCAAAAATATATTAAATTAAAAAAAACGTAATAATAATTAATTTTGTTAAATATTATATGTTGGTAGAGAAGAACAAGTTTGATATTAATAAGATGGAGACGCTAATTGATTAAATTATGGTGATTTTTAATTATTTCTCTAAAAATAAAAATATTTTAAAATATATTTGTATATTTTTTTAAAGAAAAAAATCCGGGATTTGATTGTATATCCACGTGGTAGGGGAGGGGCTTGTTTGATACGTGGTTGGGTTCTCTTCTCTCTAACGTACACCGCAATCTCTCTTTTCTTTGTATTTCTCCATTTGTTTGTATTATTATATTATCTTTTTTTTTTTTTTTCTATTTTCCTATTTTATTTTTATAGTTAAAAATTACCAACAATAATCCATGCTTCAATTCACAAAAGGATAATTAGTAATTTAGTATATATATATATATATATATATATATATGCGAGTATTTGTAGCATCATATTCTCGTTCATGTTATATCTTTATCGTTATAAATATTTATTTAATATTAATAGACTCTACATCGTTTAAAAATAAATACTGATGTGACACTCGAACAAAGTAGAACTACATGAATTAACGAGAGTGATCATGAAAATATGATAAGTAAAAAAGTTACTACTTAACTTATTATACGGTAATTCAATCTTATCAACTTTAAAATTCGGTGTTGAAAAACTCATTGATGGAGTCGAGCTACTAAAGGAGGTAGACCTTCGGTGTCACTGAAGACTTTAAGGGAAAACGACTCCTGCTTCACTAATTGGAAGAAAAAGAACGATCCATTGTGGTTCCTTGGTGTGGGTAAAAGCAAGTACAATTGTAAGCTAATGAGACGCGAGTCTCTCCTAGGACAAATTCCTCCTTTTGCTCTTCAGCGTAAAGGGTATTGGCCGCCGTTTCCAGCTGTTGTTCTCCTCACAAGGACAGGTTCTTACGCGTTACTCACCTGTTCGCTACTGGAAACACCACTTTCCGTTTGACTTGCCTGCGTTAAGTATACCGCCCACGCTCATCCTGGGCAGGATCGAACACTGCATGTGTCTTGAAAATTTGTGTTGACCAAGTGATATCACCGTTAGATGCAACCTTCTATATAAATTAAGCCACACCCAAGAAAGAAGAGCAAACGAGAGAGGGGGAAGAAATGGAGGTTGAAGGGCATAGCAAGGCTGCAAGCTCTCCCACCAAGTTACGTTGCTTGACCGACGATGACAGTCCCAAACTATCCATTTCAGCACAGCGGAGCTCTGGAAGAAAGCCGGGCGGATGGAAGAGCATGCCCTACATCCTTGGTAGCTACAATTGCTTGGGTTTCTTTATGGGGCTGGAGGGTTCTCTCTTAACGTTCTGCTTATTTTACAGGAAATGAAACGTTTGAACGGCTGGCTTCAATGGGATTGATAGCCAACTTCATGGTGTATTTGATCAAAGTGTATCACATGGATCAAGTTTCCGCCACCACTTTGATCAACGTATGGACCGGCGTTACCAATTTCTTGCCGCTTCTCGGCGCCTTTCTCTCCGATGCGTATGTCGGTCGCTACTGGACCATCGCCGTTGCATCCGTTTTCTCTCTTTTCGTAATCCTCTCTCTTTATTTTGAAATGGGATTTCAAATTTTGGTGTTTTATATGAGATAATACTTGAATTGTGTTATTCCTGGCCATAACAGGGGATGGCGTCGATGACTTTGACGGCGTGGTTGCCGGCGCTACATCCGCCGGCGTGCGGTGGAGGGAAATGCGAGGGGCCAACGCCGTTCCAAATGGGATTCTTAATAATGAGTCTTTGTGTGGTATCAATCGGCAGCGGCGGAATCCGGCCGTGTAGTATTCCGTTCGGCGTCGATCAATTTGACCCGACGACGGACGCAGGGAGGAAAGGAATAGCCAGTTTTTATAATTGGTATTACGCCACGTTCAACGTGGTTTTGGTGGTTACTTTGACGATCGTGGTGTATATTCAAGACTCTGTTAGCTGGGTTTTGGGGTATGGCATCCCCACGGCGCTTATGTTCTGTTCCATCGTTCTGTTCTTCATGGGTACTCATGTTTATGTGTTTATTAAGCCTGAGGGAAGCGTGTTTACCGGCTTGGTTCAAGTCGCCGTCGCCGCCTATAGGAAGCGGAAGGTTGAGCTTCCTTCTCTTGAAACGAACCACCGGACAGCTTTCTATGACCCTCCATTGGAGCCTGGCTCTGTTGTCCTCTCAAAGCTTCCTCTCACCGACCAATTCAGGTCACCTCTGTTCTCTGTCTCTGTTTCTCTCTGTTTCTATACCCTGTTCTGATTTGTACGAGGTTTTACAGATTCTTGAACAAGGCCGCCGTTGTTATGGAGAAGGAGCTAAACCCAGATGGAAAAAGAACAAACAAATGGAATCTAAGCACAATCCAACAAGTTGAGGAATTCAAATGCTTGATCAGAGTTGCTCCGATTTGGGTTACCGGAATTCTCAGCCTGACTCCAATGCTTCAACAGGCGACTTTCTCGATCTCCCAAGCTCTGCTAATGGACCGCCGCATCGGACCCAATTTCCATATCCCACCGGCGTCAATCATCGTCATTTCCTTCCTCACCATCACTCTCTTCGTCCCCATCTACGACCGATTCCTCGTCCCCTTCCTTCGCAAATTCACCCACCACCAAAACGGCATTACCCAGCTCCAACGAATGGCCGTCGGCATACTCTTCGCCGTTCTCTCCATGGTCATCGCCGGCTTAATCGAGATGGCTCGAAGAAATCAAGCCAATGCCGGCGGCGGTTCCATGTCGGTATTCTGGCTGACACCACAATTCTTCCTTATGGGTCTCTGCGAGGCATTTAATATAATTGGGCAAATCGAGTTTTTCAATAAGGAATTTCCAGAGCATATGAGGACGATGGGTAATGCTCTGTCGTCCTGTTCGATTGCGTTGTCGAGCTATGTTAGCACTGCTCTGGTTTTATTTGTGCATGGAACCACCGGCGGCGATGGGCGGACCGATTGGTTGGCGGATGATCTGAACAAAGGTAGATTGGATTACTTCTACTACATCGTTGCAGCGACGGCGTTCTTTAACTTCTTCCTTTTTCTTTACTGTGCTAAGAATTACCGTTACAAGGGTAAAGAATCCAACTCCGAACTTGATTTTGAGCTTGCGAGCTCTGATAAAAAGCTGGAGGTGTGACTCTTTAAACTAAGAAAATTGTGTGATTTGTAGCTTAGTAGAGCGGAATTAATAATGGACAACTATTTAGTATAGTTCAATTTAGAGATTACTCGACACTGAGATCTGATTACAACGACTTTAGGATGAAGCTTCCCATTTCCCTATGATCGGCTTTAGGCCTTTTTTTTGAATACTAGTTGTTCATGTTGGTGATATCTTTCGAAGCACTTTAAATGTGTCGAGTAATTTTCTTTATGGTTCGAAGTACTTGGAACACAACTATAAACATTATTAGACAATAATAATATTTATAAAAAGGTGTCCCGACTTCCATTCTATAAATTTTTGACTTATTAATCAAAATAGAGTATAATTCATAATTATATTTATATATATATATGTATTAATAGTTTTCTTGAAATTAGAAAAAAATCCAATTGTGAGTTCCAATCAAAGAAGGGTTCATTGGATCTGAAAATTTGTATTAAATAATAATAATAAATAAATAAATATATATGAGTGTTAAATTCAACCACTGTATTGGTGGGAAGGTCGGCAACAGGTAGAGAAGAATCAAACAAAAGTAAATAAATAAATGTTATTTTATTATTATAAAAAATATTTTAAAAAGTTTGGATAATATCTTAAAAAATAATTTAAAATAATTTCTTATTAATTTTAGATAAAAACTTATTTTCTCTTAAATTTTAAGTTTTTATTAATATATTTAATTTTTTAAAAATTATTTGTTCAGCTACGTCGAGATTAGCGGTTCCCGCTCACCTTTACTTCCTTCACTCCCTCTCATTTTCATTCTCAGTTGCCGATGGATACTGAGAATGAGAACCCCGGCTCCAATGGCGGTTTCAGAAAGGCTTCTTCATCCCAGAACCAGCCTCGAAGAAAGCCTGGTGGATGGAAGACCATGCCTTACATCTTAGGTCTCTCTCTCGCTCTCTCTGTTCCGTTTTGTTGATTTTGAATCAAGTTTGTGCGACTAGTTTAATCAACGCTTGGTCGATTGCAAGTAAATGTACTCCTCTGGTTGGAGCTTTCATTTCCGATGCCATTGCACTTGGATCCGTAGTTTTTCTTTTGGTATTTATTCTTACTTTACTATTAAGTTCGTCATTGAAATGATTGTATAGGAGTTTCAAGTTGTTGAATCTGTAAATTGTTGAATGGAATATGCGCTGTGCCTAAACCCTACACCTTAGAAGGGAAATTACGTTGTTTTTGGCGGACCCCTAGTTGATATATTTGACTTTGGCTGTGATGTTGCTGGTTAGATGAATATTGGGAATTGATAATTGAATTGAGTTCTCCTCGTGTTGAGGATTATTGAAAGGAGTAGTTGCACATTGGCTAACTAAGAGGAAGAATATTGGTTTATAGGTAAGGAACACTATTTTTATTGGTACGATGCCATTGGAGAAACTAAAAGTAAAGTTACTAGAGATTATGCTCAAAGTGGATAATATCATAGGTTCGTGATTTCTAACATGGTATTAGACTTATGCTCTTAACTTAGTCATGTCAATAGAATCCTTATATATCGAACAAAAAAATTGTGAGCCTTGAAGATTTAGTCAAAAGTGACTGAAGTGTCGAACAAAGGGTGTATTCCAAAGGAAGGAGTCAAGTCTCGATTAAGGGGAGGTTGTTTGAAGGCTCTACGGGCCTTAGAGGAGGGTCTATGGTGTACTTTGTTTGAGGGGAGGATTGTTGAGAATTATTGAAAGGAGTAGTCTCACATTGGCTAATTAAGAGGAAGATCATGAGGTTATAAGTAGAGAACATTATCTCCATTGGTATGAGCCTTTTTGGGGAAATCATAAGCGAAGCTATGAGAGCTTATCTTCATAATAGACAATATCATGCCATTGTGGAGGTTCGTTAACAAGATCATGCCATTGTGGAGGTTCGTTAACAAGATCATGCCATTGTGGAGGTTCGTAATTTCTAACGTTTGGCATTTATGGCTGAGTCCTCTTTGTATTAGTGAGTAATTGTTCTACTCAATTGCATGTTCATAGTTAAGCCACAAACCCATTTGCCTCGTCACATTCTTTTGATTTAAGATTTTGAATTCAATGTTGATTTATAGGGAATGGCGGGATTGACATTGACGGCATGGATAGCACAGTTGCATCCATCGGAATGCGACTCGCCGCTTCAGGCAACGAGCCAATGCAAAGGTCCGACGAGTCGCAACTAGGCTTTCTAATAATGAGTCTTTGCTTTTTAGCCATTGGCTCAGGCGGGATTAGACCATGTAGTGTTCCTTTTGGCGTGGACCAATTTGATACCACAACGGAGAAAGGAAGAAAAGGGTTGGGCAGCTTCTACAATTGGTACTACGCCACCTTTTCCATCATTTTGGTCTTCACTGCAACTGTGGTTGTGTACGTCCAAGACTCTGTCAGCTGGGTGTTGGGCTATGCCATTCCCACTGCTCATGTTTGGTGTCATCGTACTCTTCTTTTTGGGCACTCGTGTTTATGTCTATATGAAGCCCGAGGGAAGTGTTTTTACTTGGCTTGCTCAAGTTGTTGGAACATATAAGAAACGGAAGCTTAAGCTCCCTTCTCATGGAGCCATTGACAACGCAACCTTCTATGATCCTCAGTTAGACTCTGGAACTGTTGTCATCCCAAAGCTCCCTCACTGCCCAATGCAGGTCAGAAATTTAGTACCTTCTCATATTTATTGATCTTTATAAATGAGATAACGGCCAAAGCACACAATATATGTAGCAGTGGACTTGGACTCTTATAAATGATATAAGAGCCAGACACTGGACGGTGTGCCAGCGAAGACGTTGGGTCCCTAAGGGGGTAGATTGCATCATTAGAAATGGGTTCTTATAAAAGTGTGGAAACCTTTTTCTAACAGACGTGTTTTAATACCGTGAGGTTAACGGCGATACATAACAAGCAAAAGCGGACAATATCCGCTAACGGTAGGTTTGAACCATTTGGCGCATCGAAATCGACAAATGCCGGTCTTCTGGCTAGCGCCTCAGCACATACTGATGGGGCTGTGTGAGGCCTTTAGCGTTATAGGGCAGATGGAGTTTTTCAACAATGAGTTTCCAGAGCATTTGAGAACAATGGCCAATGCCCTTCTCGCAATCTCCTTCACCATTGCTAGCTATGTGAGCACTTCGATTATCATAATTATTCACAAAACAAGCGGCGGCCATAGAAAGGCCGATTGGCTCACAAACGATCTGAATGCTGGCAAAGTTGATTATTACTACTGCATTGTTGCTGGAATTGCTTTTTTCAACTTTGTTCTTGTTTGTGTATTGTGCTCGCCTAATCAGTACAAGGTGTTGGATGATGAAAGTCTCCATCTGCTAATTTAGGGAATGATTAAGTTTATAAGTGAGTTATCCATTGCTACGAGGCATTCTGGGGAAGCTCAAAGCAAAGCCATGAGTTATGTTCAAAGTGGACAATATCATACATTCCATTGCTATGAGGCCTTTTGGGGAAGCCCAAAGCAAAGCCATGAGAGCTTATGCTCAAAGTGGACAATATCATACTATTGTGGAGAGTCGTCTAACACAAGAAATTTGATGTTTGAATTGACAACTTAATATTATTTATTATTATTGTTATCATCGTCTTTGTTGATGAGAATATGGGTCGGCTAGGGGATGGTGGCGGTAGGCTAGAGGGGAAAGACTCAATTTAAAACTACGTAGAAAAAGTGATCTGAGTTACTAAATTCAAGTGATCTTATACTATGAAAATATTTGCTAAAATCATTTCTACTAATCAGCAGCTATATATTTATAATCACTTATATAATCAAATAAATTATAAAGAAAATAGAGAACATATAGATTATAATAATATTATGAATGGTAACATAAAACTAAATATTATAAAATATTTACTGATGGTAAAAAGTGAAAGTCAAATATGATACAGAATATTAAATAAAGCGGCTAAATATCCTCGGCTATTACGTGAAAATGAAAATTATAAAACCAATTTAACTAATTTAGAACTAAAATTAATTTTATTAGAATATATTTACTAAAATTGGATTAAGATAATCCACCGATTTTAACCCTTTATTCCTAAATTGAACGCCTCCTTCGCCCAATCACATCATCCTCTTTTTCCCCTCGCAGAAACCTTTCAAAACCCTCGCTCTACTGCTACCCTCTCACCACCTAGCTTGGTGGTGCTCCGACGGCTATCCTTTTTATCACCGACTTCGCCGGATTTAACAACCACCACTTCGCCGGTAACAATGGCGTCTCCCGTTCCTTCCGATGTTTCCGATGGACCCGTCCTCAGTGTCATCAACAAGCGTCTCCGCGCCCTTCGCAAGAAGCATAATCGCATTCTTCAGATGGAGGAGGCTATTGCTCAAGGAAAACCCATCAACAAAGAGCAAGAGGAAGTCCTTCGTTCTAAACCTACTGTGTCTGCCCTAATCGATGAGCTTGAAAAGCTTCGCCCACCGCTTGCGTCGGCTGTCTCTGAGGAAATCAACTTGGCTGTTCAACGCCAGCAGGCGAGTGTCTCCCCTCAACCCGTTTCAACCGATGATTCACCTTCGGAGGTTGTGGATGACAAGACCAGTGTCGAGAAAGACCAGGACGAGCACGCTGTTGTCGAAGATCTTCTAAACCTCCTCTACTTTGGCTCTTTGTTTGACGTCAAGTCTCAAAGCGATTTCACTTCGACGATGCTTACGAGAACGCACGAGAGGGGTTGCTGCCTCACCTACGATTATGTCACTGACGATGCTACCGATCTTCTGGCCGAGAGGGATCTGGATTTGATATCGACGATGAGCGGGCTACTGATCTCACGTCCCGTAGATTCGAATTTGCCGCATAAGACTGCGTTGGAGCGTTGCATCGAGCACGCTAATCTTTGGCTCACGAAGGCAGACAAGTCTATTGGGCCCAACACGGATGTTACTTGTATTGTTATTTTTTTTCTTTCTAATCTCTACTCGATATCTTTTTTGCTGGTTTTGTTCGGTTAGTTTCGTTCTTTCAATTTGGGTGTGGTGTTAACTTGTAATACAATTTTGTAGATGCGAACTTGAGAGAGAGGCTGCACAAGATAATGGCGTCGGATTACTTCACTACCACGCCTGAGATAAAAGGTCCTGTTGAAGTAGCTGCTGTTGCTGCAGGAAACTATGCCAATTTCCAGGTTCCGGTAGCTGTCCATGAAGAAGATTCTGTTGCAAAGTTTCAACAAACGGTATTATTACTTTCTCATACCGCATGATGTTACTTATCTGCCACATAATCTCCTTAAAATGAATTTATCATGTAAAATTGTCATGTATTTTGTTCTATCTATCGTGCATTGTCTTTCCTTAGCTTAATGCCTTTCACCAAACTCTCTTTAAAATTGTAGTTAGAGTAGTGGAATGAAAGTTCTATTAAAAAGGTGAGGATAGTCCTTTCCTATGTGTGTTTGATCAAGATAAGAAACTTTCCTATTGATTTGTGGAGCTTGAAAACCATTAAATATTTTTGTAACTACAGGGGGAGGTTCTTGGAAAAAAAAAAAAAAAAAAAGAACCCTTGAAGCTTGTCTTGATGTCGATGGAAGTATGTCAGAAGTTCTAAGAAAATTGCACTTCCTTCATCCTAATTGAAGCCACCTTACCTTCCTCCTCGCACTCTTCTAGCGTTGTTTAGATTTGTCCTTTTTTCCCAATGCCTTATGTCATTTAGGCCGATTAGCAGATGGTCATGGTATCTTTTTTTGAAAGGCAGCTAAAGTTTACAAGCTTGAAGACAGTAATTGTTTTATTTGATGCGAAGGTCTAAGATTAGCGATCAATCTAACTTCTTGCTTGTGCCTGCCTTAAAGACGAATAGCTGTCTTATTAAGGGTGACTTATCCACGAATTTGTAGAAAGTGCTTGTGTTTTCTCCCTTCTCGTGTACTCCCATTCCTTCTTGTTTAGACATGGGCCCATTTAACCCTGTCTTGTCCAAAACCTTAGAAGTTTTCATTTCCATGCCCACTGTCTATCATTAGTTGAAGAAAACAGAACCACCATCAACTATGGGAGGATGAGCTATTGGTAGTTTTAAACTAAGGAATTTCTCTCTTTGTAGTACGACAAAAGTGGGGTAAGGACTAAAACTTCTGACCTTGAAGAAAGGAGTCGTGCCTTAATGATAGAGCTATGCAAATGTAAGTAAACCTTCGACATGGTGGAGATTTGAGCCATGTTCATGAATTTGGAGAAACTACATAGAGGAGAAAGCTTTATGGAGAATATATCTAGGGTAAATACCCTTTCTCATTTTGGAAGACATCTCAGTCATACAATATGAACTTGAAGGAAATTACGAAGAATGTTGTTCAAATTACCACAAAATAAAGTCAAGTTCGGTTAAAATTGAACTCAGGTTGCAATCAATCTCACATTAGGAAGAATCAAGTCTCATTTACGCAACAAGCCCTTTTTAAGCCCTTCTCATTTACGCACAGCCCTTTTTAAGCCCTCTTTATTTATTTTTAGGTTACATCTGCATAGTGGCTAATTAGGGTCATAAAATATGAAGGTTACAAACTTTTGAAATAGGTTACATCTACATAGTGGCTAATTAGGGTCATAAAATATGAAAGTTACAAACTTTTGAAATGTCCCAAGTCAAGGGTTTCATTTTGAGGTTATATAAAGCCATGTATGTTATCTTTGTGAAAGGGTAATAATAGCATTTGTGCTTTCTTTGGCCAATGACTAAGTTTCTTTGCAATTCTATGCCGTTTAGATTGTGCATGCTTAGAATCATTCAAGCTTGACATAATCAATCTTGCTTGTGGAGTGTTTTGTAAGTCTATGTAATTTAGATTGCGTTTTTAGAACCATTCAAGCTTGACATGATCAATCTTGCTTGTGGAGTGTTTTGTAATTTTATGTAATTTAGATTGCATGTTTAGAACCATTCAAGCTTGACATGATCAATCTTACTTGTGGAGTGATTCGAATCTATAACAAGGTAAAAACACTTGTTTGAGATTTGAATCACTCCACAAACAAGATCGATTGTGTCAAGCTTGAATGATTCTAAATATGCAATCTAAACTGTAGACTTGCAAAGAAACTTAGCCTTTTAAAGAAAGCACAAATGCTAATTTTACTACATTTTTTAATTCCCCTCTACAAAAATAACATACATTGACTTTATATAGGAAATGAGACTTTATATAGGAAATGAAACCCTTGACCTTCCAGACGTATTCCAAGAGTTTGTACAATAAGTAGTCACTATGTAAACGTAACCTACACATAAATAATTGAAGCCATTGTTGCATAAATGAGACTTGATTCTTCTTAATGTGAAATTGATTGATTGTAACTTGAGTTAAACTTTAATAGAAATTGTCTTTATTTTGTGGTAATTTGAACAACATTCTTCACAACTTCGTTTGAGTATGATTGAGATGTCTTGGTTCATATCAGATGCATAGTTAACACTTGATAGCATAATTGATGTGCCACACATTAGTTATATAAATTGTATATGAACTCAACCTTTTCTAAGCATGTATCGAACACTTGTCATGCATAATTAATGGACACAAATAGTAATAAAGGAAAAAATAGTGAACTTTTGAGAATAAAATACATCAATCCCATTTTTTTTAGGTGTGTAAATGCATAAGTTTATTGATTAAAAAAATTTCCATGTTAAAATTTTTTTAGAAAATTTTCATTGCATGTCTGTGCCCTATATTTTCTAGAAAATGATACTGAATTTGTGTCTATATCCATGCTGTCTGTTTCACATATGTGCATTTTTGTAAGCTCTAAATATAGAGAGGAGTATAAATCTTTTTATTATAAACTTTTACCTAATCGATGAGAAAGCTTTCTCAAGACATCAGACGTCTAAATATAGAGGGAAGTGCTCCGAGAATCATATTCTCTTTTTGTTGTTTTTCTTAGCCCACTTAATTATTTTAGCTTGTTGCTTTTTTGCAGAGTGGTCATCCATGTTCATAAATGATTGAAACTTTTCCTAAGAAAATTGTACATAAATGTTTTGACATTTCGTTACCTTTTGTTAATAGCAATGCATGTAGGATACCTTCTGCATTTAATTCATTAAAAAAAAAATATTCTTTCTGTAAAGGGAAAAGAGCGAAGTTAATAAATATTGGCCTTTTATTTTCTGAGATTTGAGTTCATTTTTTTTATCCCTAGTTTGGACGGTGAAAATATCATGCTTTGCTTCTTAGAAATGTTGGGAATTTGGCTACCGATGGTCAAAGGCTGGGATGTAGGTTTTGGTTTACGTTTTCTTTTCAAAGGTGTCAGAGACCATTTAATCTTGTAGTGAACAAACATTTTATGGTTCTTTGAAGCTTATATCTATATTTTATGTTGTTGTTGACCTTGAAAAGAAAGGTGTCACAATATTAGTGGTTAAGTTTGCTGCTTTATTGTAGAATCAGAACGACCAATTGACTGGACATCGCAATCTAAAGGATGACAGTTGCTTGAAATTATTATTTGAAGTTAATCTTTTACTACCTTACTGAAATTGTTTCTATTGGAAATTTTAGTAGTAATATTGTATAACTCTTTAATCTGTAGGACGTTGACGTGGGAGAATTGCAAGGAGATGATATCAGTGATGATCAACCTGGTTCTGCTGACGAGTTGCCCAGGGTATGCCCCAATTTTGTTAATCTTTCTGCAGTACTTCACTCTAGTTTTTCTCTTATTTTTTATACTTTCTGAGTGTGCCTTTATTTGAACTTGGAAACTTCTGCTTTGCAGGATATGCCGGAGGCCGGAAATTCTTCTGAACTCCTCATATCACAGCAAGAAGTGAGATCAGAAGAAGAATTTGAGCTGAAACATGGGGATGGAGATGCAAAAGAACAGCAATATGTTCCTCGAAGGTCCTATATGAATCAAAGAGGTGGCCGTGGAGTTGGTGGCCGAAGAGGAGGATACCCTAATGGTCGTGGAGGTCGAGGTGATGGAAGGGGAGGAGGTTCCTACCAGAATGGACGCCCTCGATACTATGACCAGTCAGGAAATTATTACCAGAGGAACTACTATAATGGTCGAGGAAGAGGTGGTGGGAGGGGTGGTGGCGGCCACTCATACAACAGCCATGGTTCAGCCCAAGGTGCTCCCAACTCTGCAAGTATTGGCGTGGCCTCGTGATTATTCTATGAATGTCCTTGGGGGGTGTTTCTCCGAAGTGGATCGGTGGTTCGAATGTCTGTTGCTTTTCATTATTCCCTCTCCCCTATTTGGACATCGGTGTTCGTTGAATTCACCAATCCAACATCTTGCTTTTTGTAGTTCTAGTTTTGATGGGTCCAATGGAAGCTGTATAAAAAGGCAGGTATCGCCAAACCACCATTTGATCCTAAGTTATTTTGTGGACGTGAGTTGATGATGATGCTTAGATATTTTAAGGTATGATATGGTTATCTCGTTTTAGTTATCGAGTTTGCGTAGTTCTTAACCACATCGTTTTAGAACAGTTCAAGGTCTGATATTGTAGATAATTCTCTTCTTCGTCTTCTGCCTTGAAGAATTCTGAGTACAATAAATTTCGTGTTCAGAACAATAAAAGTGTAGCACAGTGAGAAACTCAGGAAAAAGGCGGCGCATATATGCAAAGCAAAGCATATTCATTTCCATTTCAAAAGATGGCATCCTGCTGGGCCTCACATTTTAAAGCTTCAATCAACTGTGTATTGATACCAAGTTTCGTGGGATTGGAATGGTAACCGATGTTTTATCGATTAAGTTAACCTAAGCTTAAAGTGATACTTGAGTTAAAAGTAATTTTGCACCACATTGGTGTTATTATTATTTTTTTTTTATGCTTATATTCTTTCCCGGACAATAGAAACTTATCACTTATCTCATACAAAATATACTTTTTGATATATGAAATTTAAATTAATATCTATTTTCTTTACAAAATGAAAAACACATTTTCTTTTTGTTACTACTTTTTTCTAGAGTTTTTACCCTATAAACCCAAATAGTTTTTAAATAGTTAAAATTCAAATGTATTTACATGAGAAGTGAAAACATCATCACATAATAATTATCCAACGAAAAATAAAATTAATATATTTTATTAAATCACCTCGTACAATTAAAAAATAATTAAAGAGTTGAATGAACATTACAATCCAAACTTTAGCGTTGAAAGTATCTCTTTTAAAAATCTAAAAATCGAGTAAATCTCAATTACAAGCTTTAAAACCCAAAATTTTATTTTGGTCTACTATTTTTCTAAGAAAATAGAATAAAATAATAAGACGAATAAAGGCAAAATGTTTAGGGTTATTTTTTTTATGTATACATATATATATATATAAAAGAATATAATAATAATAATAATATCATGATTTGACATCATATTATAATTTTTTTAATACAATAAAAATATAGTTCATGCATTTATAATTTATTCTAAAAAAAAAAAAAACTTGATTTATATTTAATTAATTAGTATTTTGCCGCAATGTCAAAAGTTGATCAATTTATGTCTGGACACTGCATTTTTGATAAAGTAGTTCATACCAAAAGATACCAAACGAGCAGACAATAACTTTTAAAAAAATATTTTAATTCGTATAATTACTTTAAATTTGTCAACTTAACTGACGTTGGTCCCTAATTAACTTAGTTAATACCCACTTAAGAGTTTAAAGAACGGTGATAATTTCATTTTCTGTCGACAACACAAAAATTAAGAAAAAATATAAAATTACTGCACAGATGGAATCATATTCCCTAAAGCTTGAGTTTCCCCTTTTACTGTTTTCTTCTCCTATATATGAAGCTGCTCAAACCTGTAATAAACACAAACAGGGTTTCTCTCAGAGAAGAGGCTCAAACTGACCTGAGTTTAAGAACTTCCAGCTTCAATTTCAAAAAATGGGAGCAAGCTTTACAGCCCCACGTTCAAGATCTTCCAGTACATCATTAAAAGGAAAGGCTCCCACCATTGTCGAGTGCCACAACAAAGCTGAGTGGACAGCTCATTACGAAGCCACGAAGGAAACAAACAAGCTTGTAAATTTCATATGAACTTTCCATTCCAACATATAAATAATGCATGCTTCGGATTTGTCGTTGACAAGCAGCTGTTTTTTGCTTTGTGATTTGTTTGTGCTGCTGGTTTGTTGTAGATGGTGATTGATTTCACTGCTGCATGGTGTGCACCTTGTCGACACATGGAGCCGACTATCAAGGAGTTTGCTGCAAGGTTCAAGGATGTTGAGTTCATTAAAATCGACGTCGATAAGTTGACGGTATGGTCGAGCTTTCAATCTTGTCTTGTCTTTGTGTTTGATATTGGTTGAGTGGGTATGTTGAAACATGAATGTGCTGAAAAAATGGATGACAACGCAGGATGTCGCTAAGGAATATGGCGTAGAGGCAATGCCAACATTCATACTGCTTAAGAACGGGAAAGTAGTTGATAAAGTGGTCGGAGCCAGGAGGGAGGACCTGCAAAAGAAGATTGAGAAATATAGTAAATATTGATGATGTTCATGAAGCATCTAAATAAGGAAGGAAAAAACAGTAATAAAGAAGCAGGATTATCTAGTTTGCTAGAACAAACAAAGCATGTGATGTTTATTCTATTATGACAGCCCTTATGATTTATGTTCAGAAAGATTTCTTCCTTTTTCTTCTATAAACTCAAACAAATACATAAAAGAAATGACAGGTAGCTCAGCCAGCAGAGTGAACATGGTTTTGATTGGTTCGATTGATTGCAATCAAACCAATCAGAGGATGGTAATGGTTTATAATATGCTAGAAAGGATGACAAAAAGGACACTGCATAAATTATTCAACACCAGATGATGCACAGTATACACGAAATTCCAAGCTAATAAAATACAAATAATCTTACACAGACTTCCATGTAAAATATGTATGATCACATGATGCAACATTATTATAATCAAGTCAAAATTAACTTTTGGCTACAAGGGCAGTGGATGAAGAATGCTAGATTTTAATCCCTAAATCATATTTCCAGGAATTAATCAAGCAGTTCTCCAAGATTCTAATATGCACAATGTTTCTTTCTGGAGTGTAGGACGAGTATTTACATGTTTTTGAGCTTGTATTGTCGATCCCCTGCGTAGAAGGTTCGTTGTTGTGACCGCTCCTGGACTCGGCTTCTTAATCAGAACCACCCAAAGCCCTTCTTAGATCGGATTTCTGATCAAAAGTAAGCTTTGATGGGAAAACTATATCAAACTTGATTCTAAGGTTCCCCTTCTTGTTTGGTTCTTTAGAGATGGGCATTCCTTCATTCTGGATCACTACCTCGTACCCCGGTTTTACAATATCAGTAACGGTCGTGAGATTTCTTCCATCCAAAGTTGTAAAGTTCAATGTCTTTCCGGTTAGTGCTTCTAGTAGAGATAGTTTCTGATTCACTACCAAATCATTACCGTCCCTTTCAAACACAGGATGCGGTTTCTCATCGATGATAAATATAAGATCAGCAGGGGCGACCCCAGGCTCTTGATTGCCTTTCTCAGGGAAAGTGATTTTTGTCCCCTTCTTCCAACCAGGCTTGATATCGATTTTTAACACTTCATCAACAGTTTTCGGCTTCCTGCAAAACAAGTTACTTGAATGTCAAGCCTAAATCGAGGAGAAAGACGAGACGAAAACTATGCAAGAACAATGAAGATATGAAAAGAGAGAATGAAATAGGGTGTCACACAAACCCAATGTATTAGACGAATCATCACACAATGAAGTTAAGTGTTTGCTTGATTGCAATTATGCCAAAAAGGAAGAGTAAGCTTATGTTCATTTAATTCGATTCAATGATGTTCTTCTCCAATTTTCATCAAGAAAAAGCATGTTAATTATTCATAATCAACAGAAAATATCGTTATAGATGCGTCCTGTGGCCATTGAAGAAAGAAGAAGCACCAAGTTCCCTTTCTGATCATAAAGTTTATGTCAGAGCATGATATTCATATGATCATCTGTCTTTCTGAAAAGCACGCAGAATCATCCAATTAGCTACACAAGTATGTCTTTACTTTAGGCAGACAAGAATTTGACATATCATGCTATGCTATATAATATTCAAAGTTGCAAACCACTGGCTCATATTAGTTTATCCTATCGTCTTTACATCAATGGTAAGAGTATAATAGAAGGGATCGTTCGCCATTTAAAGAGGTATCAATATCCTGATAATCCTAGGCAGGCAGCTAGAAAAAAAGAATAATATCTTCGCAATATTCTCCTTCATTTCCGTCCATTAAGCCTTGCATCATCAAAGATACCATTAGATACAATCGAAACAAATTAGATTTATTAGCATTCAACATCTTTGTTTCAATTAAAATCAAAAGAAGTAAAAGAAGAGCCAGAAACCACGAGCAGGAAAATTTGACATACCCAAATTCATCAGGGACAATGCGAGAAATCTTCATCTTCCTCCTAGAACCTTTGTAAAGCTCTTCCAAGCTACACATTAACTTGCTCTCAATTGGCGATGCTTTCTTATTCGTTTGCTTCCCAGCTTCCGCCTTACCATTCCTAAACACACTCTCTCCCCTAAACCCTCGGCTCTTAGCACTCCCAGCCCCGCCGAACAACTCGGCGAAAATGTCATCTGCATCTCGAGGGACATAGGAAAAAGAAGGATTGGAATTAGCCGGAGGAACAAAATCAGTAGATTTGAGAGCCTCCTCGCCGTAAAGATCGTAGATCTGACGCTTCTTAGCGTCGCTCAAAACATCATAAGCTTCAGAGATCTGCTTGAACTTAGACTCCGCCTCTTTCTTGTTCAAAGGATTCTTATCAGGATGCCATTTCATAGCCAACCTCTTGTAGGACCTCTTCAGATCCTCTTCATTCGCATTTCTGTTCACCTTCAACACATTGTAGTAATCCACCCCCATCACACAGCTACCTCTCCTCGATCCCTCAAAATCCTTCCAAATCCTTCAAAATGTGGATCCAAATTCCCAGAGCTCGAACAAACTTCTTCTAGCTGATGACTTCAATTCCGGGAACTAAAAAGCAAAAGTGGAAGAATTGTGGCTGATTTCTCCAATCTCGCTTTTTAATAATATATATATTTAAAGTCAAATGTCTTTTCTTCCTGCTAACGTCACATCTCGGTGACAGAAACTTGCGTGAATGACAATCCTGAATGGACGACGACGATTCTCCTTATCCACGTGAGGGTCACCCCTCTCCCCTCTCCTTTTGAATTGTCGGGCACCCAATTTATTATTTATTATCATTTTTTTTTTAAATATTATCTTTTTTTTGTTTTTATTTAAAAAAAACCCTTCTATTATTGGATGGGTAGGTTTTTCTTATTAATTTAATTTAACTAAATCATCAATTATTAGTTGGTTCTCATCAATATATATATATATATATATATTTATTTATTTATTTAGAGTAAATAAAATAATAGTAAATAATACAATAGTTGAATATAAATATTTTTTATAATTAAATACTCATAAATTCATCAAATAATGCAAAAATGCTCCCTTTAAAATCAAATAAAATATTAATGATGATTTTGTCGGCACAATTTACTATATTTGTCTAATAAAGCCAAAAATATATTATATACACAGAAAAAGAAATAATTATTCAAAATAAACTCAACAAATTAACAAAAAAATAATAATTAAAAAAAAAAGATTTAGAAAGGGTTCCAAAAAAATATCGAACGTGCGGTCAAGTAGTGATTGGGAGAATAAGTGGTGGGTGTAGGAAAGAGAGAGGAGAGGGACAGTTTTGTACTTTCACATATATTTAATAATATAAATTATAAAAATAAATTATGCATTTAATTTGGAATTGGAATATTAGTCGGCAGTCGCCGCCGTGGGAACCGCTGCGGAATAAGCCAAACACGTCATTTTTCACCATTCAACCAGCTGGCCCCTTTTAATTAATTAAAATATATTAAATTACCATTTTTAATTCTCCGGAAAATCTTTTAAAAAATATCTTCTTTTTTCCCCCCCAAGGAAAATAGACTTATTTATCTTTAATTTCTTTTATTATATATGGCTTTTAATGAGAATCTAGAAATTAAAGAGAAATATTTGCTTTTAATGAAAAGTATTTTTTATTTAATTTCTAGATTCACATTAAAAGGAATAAAATCTTATTAAAGATTATATTTTTTAAAAAATAAAATTTTCAACGTTTTATTTATGTAATTATGAATATGTAAAAAAAAAAAAAAGTCAAAAGGTAAATAGAACTCTCTTGGTAAAAGCATTTGGAATAATCTTTTTAAAAAATCATTAAAATCGCATATACTATTTTCTATTTTACTTTTATCAACGTAATTCAATTAGTTTAAGTATATACTCGAATTATTATAATAAGAAAAAATTTGTTTTTTTTTTTAATAAAAATCATTTTAAAAAAAAACTTTACTTGTAAGAAAAAAAAAAAAAAAAAAA
>NW_019268527.1:4793623-4829937 GCF_002738365.1 Cucurbita moschata
TAAAAAAAAAAAAAAAAAAAAAAACTTAGACGTACATAGTTTCTTTTGCTTTAATGCTAATAGAGCTACAAATGAGTTTCTTGTCTCGAGAATATTTAAGTAGGTAATATTTGTTGTTAGGTGCGTTCAAAATAGATTTAAATTTTTCCTTACTCGATAAGAAAATTTTGATAAATATCATCCGCATACCAAATAAATTTATTGTTTTTTCTTTGCTTGAAAGTAAATGTGTTACTTTTTGTGAGATCTCACATCGGTTGAAGAGGAGAACAAAATGTTTCTTATAAAGGTGTGGAAACCTCTCCCTAATAGATGCGTTTTAAAACCGTGAGGCAGACGACGATACATAATGGGGCCAATATGGGTATCATCTTTCGTCTTATGGGCATTATCTGAGGTTGTTGTAACCGGAGAAAGTAGAGATATTTATTGTTTTTAGAATAAGTGATAATAAATGGAGAAAAAATGGTAGGTGGTTGGTTGAAGGAGATGCACAAATAATTACATGATATTTTGAATGGAAGATGGATACTTCATTGTTTGAACCTTTTCTTATGGTGGTTTAGCTTTCCTTTCTCTTTCATTTTGTCTCATCTTTTTAGGATAAGATTTCTATACTTAAAAATTTTAAATTGGGGTACTATCTCGAGAAATCTAGAACTATATCTTACGAGCGAGACTAGGTAGACATATGTTGTTATCAAAGAAAAATAACCCGTCACCGAATGACTTAAATTTGTGACTTAGTCAAATAAAATGGCTCACGTCTAAGCTTGAATTTATCTAATGAAATTGCATAAAGAATTCACCCATCACGGTGATTCTAACTAAAAAGTCATTCCAAACATACTCTCTCCGTAATAGGTGTTGAAGATTATTGGAAGTGAGTACCACATTGATTAATTTAGTGGAAGATCATGGGTTTTTAAGTGAGGAATACTGTCTTAATTGGTATGAGTCTTTTTTAGAGGCTCCAAAGCCATCAGAGCTTATGCATGTCATACCATTGTGAAAGTCGTGATTTGTGTATGTGTTCGTTCTCATCTTCATAAAGTTCATGTTCCACTTACTGTATTCATAGTTCTGGAACTGTTTCAAGTGCATGCTTGTCGGTGGACAATGCTTCTACTGATCCCACCAAATCCACGGTGTATAAAGTGTCGTCTTCAAGCTCATACACGCTCAGGGACTCCGTAGCTTCTCGACGCACGAATCCTTTCTCTACCTCTTTAGCAAATTCTCCAGGTTTCTTCCTTACTTGATTTTGGTTATGTCTGTCGTGTTTTTTTTATCAAATTGATGGCCCCAATTCGCTCATATTGTAAAACCTGGGTTAGATTCGGAGGTTTATGTTGGCAATAGTTTGATTCATTTATATGCTGCTTGTGGTTTTTCGAGTTAGCATTGAAGGTGTTCGAGAAAATGTCTAACAGAAGTTTGGTTTTGTGGAATGTGGAAGATTGATGCATATGGTCAATTTGGGCTTTTGGAAAATGCTGTCAGTCAATCTTTGAGCTCGATGGCTATACAATGCAATTCGCTTGTGTCGGTATTAGTGCTTTATCTCTGAGGATGTGGCGCTATGGCTGGTGATGGCCTGATCAACTCCTCACAGGTGGATATGTACAGGAAGTGTGGTGGTTTCTTGAGAATGGCTCAACAGATCTTTGATACCATGTGAGAGATCCCAATTTATTGGAGTGGGGAATAAAACATTTTTTATGAGAGCGTAGAAACTTTTCTCTAAATGTGTTTCAAAACCTTGAGGGAATTCGGCAAAGGAAAGCCCAAAAATGACAATATCTGCTAACGGTGGACTTGAGTTGTTACAAATAATATCAAAACCAGACATTAGGTAGTATGCTAGCGAGGACCCTAAGCCCTCAAGCGAGATGGATTGTGAGATCTCATATCGGTTGGAGAGGGGAACGAAGTATTTTTTACAAGAGTGGAGAAACCTCTCCCTTGTAGACGCGTTTCAAAATCGTAAAGGGAAGTCTGAAGGGAAAGCCCAAAAAAGACAATATCGGCTAGCGGTAGGCTTGAGTTGTTACACAATGTCCAAACATGACTTCAAATTCATGGAATTCAATCATTCGAGAACTCACTAAGGTAAAGTGTACACAAAAATGTGTTGAGGATTATTGGGAGTGAATCCCACGTTGGTTAATTTAGTGGAAGATCATGGGTTTATAAGTGAGAAATACTATCTCCATTGGTACGAGGCCTTTTGTGGAAGCCCAAAACAAATCCATGAGAGCTTATACTCAAAGTGGACAATATCATACCATTGTGGAGAGTGGTGAGCCATGCCCACATTGGTTAATTTAGTGGAAGATGGTGGGTTTATAAGTGAGGTTAAGTGAGGAATACTATCTCTATTGGTACGAGGCCTTTTGGGAAGTCCAAAGCAAAACCATGAGAGCTTATACTCAAAGTTTGAGTGGACAATATCATACCATTGTGGACCAGAGCAAAGCCATGAGAGCTTATACTCAAAGTTTGAGTGGACAATATCATACCATTGTGGAGAGTCGTGATTCCTAACAAAATGTCATCCATGTGGTGGCATCTACGGAGGTTATACAGATTCAACTCTCTGTCAAGATGGTTGTTAAGTACAATGTACCCTCGTATATTTCTGCAAGCTACATTGGCATGAATCTTGACCCTCTTAGGTTCATATTTTCCTTCGAGAACGGGATTCTAGGTTTAAATGTTTCGTTTCCCTCTCCAATCAATGTGGTATCTCACAATTTACCCTCTCTTGTAGACCCACTATCCTTTTATAAAAAAATGCTTTATTTCCCTCTCTAACCGATGTGGGATCTCACAAACCACCCTTTGTCCTCGTTGATACCGGCTCTAATACCAAGCTCACCGTTAGCATATATTGTCCGCTTTGGTCTGTTATATATCGTCGTCAGCCTCACGATTTTAAACACACGTATACTAAGGAAAGGTGTCCACTCCCTTGTAAGAAATGCTTTGTTCCGCTCTCCCGCCGACGTGGGATCTCACAACTCAATGTTTTTAATTTTGAAGTACAAACCTACCTGAGCTTACAAGCATATGTTTTATCTCTGAAACTCCCAAGTAGAAATGATGCAGCTTATTTTTCTTAGACATTCCACGGACTCCTCCTTGGAAGGCTTTCTAAAGAAGAGATGTCATGAGAAATTTCTCCAATTTTCAATACAGATATTATCATGAGATATCTTAATAGATTTCATCATTTCAAGAATGGGACGTATTCCTGTATGAACTTTTGGTGATTTCTGTGTAGATCAGCCAATAAAGTTATTCAATTGTTTGAAAAGTGCAGGTTGGAACTGTTCAGAAATGAAATAATTCAATGATATGCCAAGTCAACATGAATTAACAGGAGTTGGAACCTTTCCAAAAAGTCTGCCTTAAAGTCAAGACTGCAAGAACTATCTCCCTTCCTATGGCAATTCAAGAACAGCTTTGAATATCAATTACACAAAAAGCTTCCTGAATTTAGCTGCAATCACTGATATGGAAGACTACACATATGGCTTTAAACACCCTTTTGTTGTAACTATTTCTGTGTGAATCTGAGTGAGTCTGAACCAAGGTCTGAGACTTGTCTGAGTTCATAATAAACGTTGCTTTGCAAACTCCTGCCCCACTGGAAAACAAAAGATAGCCAAGATGTTAAGGAAAAGGATCAGAACCAGTAGGGCCAACTTAGAGAAAAACGCAACAGGAAAAGGTTTGAAGATATCTCACATTTTGATGACTCGGGAACAGCAACCACATGCATGGTAGCATTGTTGGGAGGAAGTTGCAGGCGAAGGGGATAAAGATTTCCATTCAATGGGTTGCGAGTGCACACGATGATATCTTCAATCCCTGTTTCTTCCTCCAGTTTACGAGTCAGGCCCTCCACCCCACTTCCTTTGAATGTAAAACAAGAACCCTCCACTGTATCTTCATCCACATCTCCACTTTCATCAGCCACATGGTAGTAAACAGTCCTTCCTTCAGATTTGGGCGGTACACTGATTGTTGAATCAGTAGACTACAAGAAAACCCACCAAAAATGGGTATCAGAATTTGAAGAACAGGAAGAAATCTGTTGCCTTGAAGGAAGTTTTTTTTTTTACAGAGATCTCATACCTCAAGTCTTGAGTAATGCGCCGGTTTGCCTGATGTAGAAGGGGGCGAGCCGGGATTGAAATCCAGAGAATCCATATGCTCAATCGTGGGAGCTTTACGAATAAAAGACTGGACTTGAATCTCAACAACATCGATGTCCCAGAGGATCCAATCCTGTGTAGCGGATCGACTCGGAATATCATGGGTGACCGAGTTTCGCCACGGCGGTAGACCCCCATTGGCTCTTAAGAAGTTCCCATATCGGGTTTTCAACTTGACCTGTGACCCTTCTCTGATGGGTTCCCATTCGACGGAGGAATCGAGCCGTCGGGGAAGGGTTTGAAGCACTTTCCGGCCGGTCATTCCGAGCAAGAAAGGGAGATTGCTAGCAGTGAGGTATTTGCCGTAGCAGCTTTTGAGACGGATGATAGAATCAGAGGTGGGGCCGGATGTAAGCTCGACTGACCAGCGAGCTGTATTGGAGGATCCGCCACGGTCTTGGTTGACAGACTCCTCATCGTCGTTGGCGACGAGGTACTTGTCGTGGTGGCTACGGAGACGGACGGTCTTGGCTTTGCCGAAGAAATCCATTGAAGATCGAGAAACAGAGGAAGTCTTCAAATTTGGATTCTGTCCAAACAAAGAAGGCAGTGAATTTATAACCAAATTCCTATTTGCTCTTGAATCAGGAAACTTCTAAGTAAACGAAGGAGGATAAGAACAGAACGCGGGCGTTTCATTGTCAAAACTGGTAAAACAAAGTCAGCTAGCGATGCAACTTGAAATGACGCGGTTTTAACGTTGAATATTCGGTGACTCTGTCTCAGTCAACATTCGCGCCGCCGGACCGGCGTAACTCAAGCCGCCTCTCCGATACGGTAAAAAGTTCCTTTTTCGTTTTTTCTTTTTTTAAATAATATTAAAATAGAAGTGAAAATAAGATACCTACTCCTTGATTATATCTACATTTTGAATTTTATAAAAAAAACTAAAATTAAATAATTAAAACTATTGTCCATAACTAATTTATATAAGAGACTAAAAATTAAAGTAAACTGACACAAATAAAAAATAATGATAAAGACAGGTTGTGTCTAGTGGATTTAGAAACTACCAAAATTCTAATTAATAATTTTTTTTAATTGTGTTTAATTATGTAACGAAATAAACCGTCGTGTAATTATTCAACATGGACCACGGCGGAGTAACGTGGTTAGCCCTCAAATTGTTAGACGAACACGACTCTCCACAATGGTATAATATTGTCTACTTTGAGCATAAGCTCTCATGGCTTTATAAGTATCCCTTATAAATCCATGATCATTCACTAAATTAGCGGATGTGAGACTTTCATCATCCTAACACTTCCCTTCGAACAAAGTACGACTCCCCTTAATCGAGGCTCGACTCCTTTTTCTTTTGGAGTCTTAGTCATTTTTTACTAGGCCTTAGAGGAGGCTCGACTCTTTTTCTTTTGGAGTCCTTTGTTCGACATTGAGAATTTACAATCTATTGGTACGACTAAGTTTAGGGCATGGCTTTGATACCATGTTAGACGAACACGACTCTCCACAATGGTATGATATTGTCCACTTTGAGCATAAGCTCTAATAGCTTTGCTTTGGGCTTCCCAAAAGGCCTTGTACCGATGGAGATTGTATTCTTCACCTATAAACTCATAACCATTCCCTAGACTCACCAATTTCACCCGTTTTTCATGCCTCGTTTGCAGCGCCTTCTTCCCCGTTGCACCGAGTAGAAAATTAAACTCCGTGGTGGAGACGTACTGGCCACGGCGGCTCCGAAGGCGAGGGTACGTAATGGAATTTAAAATTTTTGTTAAGCATAAAATTGAATTATATTTTATTATTATTATTATTATGTTTGTGGCCGAGGGCACATGCGTAATATCGCAATATCATTTAATGATTGCTTTAGGCAATAAATATGATTACATAATAATATGGGATACGTGACAAAATTGTATTGTTTTAGTCCAAGTTGCAATGCGTAGATAGATAGCAATTAAAAGGGGTTCCACATTAAATAGTGTCCCCAACAAATGAATGGTGAAAGCATGCATGTCTCCTAGTTTTTAATTAATGCTCAAAATTCTTTCTTTTTCCTCTTCTTTTTCCGGGTATTAATGATTTATGTATTCTAAAAATTTCAACGTATAATTAACTAGATATTTTCACGGAAATTGAATACGATACCAGATGGTGGGTGTCTACTGATGTAACAGTGTTACTAGTAGATATTGTATGTTTTGGCTCGTTATGTATCACCGTTAGTTTCACAATTTTAAAACGTGTTTGTCAGGGAGAGGTTTATACCCTTATACAAAATGTTTCGTTCTCTTCTCTAACTAATGTGGAATCTCACAATCCACCTTCAAGTGCTTCGTTCCCTTTTCCAACCAAATCAATGTGGAATCTTACCATCTGCCTCTAAATGCTTTATTCTCTTCTCCAACTAATGTAAAACCTCACAATCCACCCCATTCGGGGACCCAACATACTCGTTGACACACCTTGTCTAACAAAGTCAGTGTGTTAAAGATGGTCATAGTAGACCTTTTTTCTAGGGTTGATGTCGACCCTCCTATGGTAGACCCACTAAATTAATAATTGTGCTGGTGTTTTTCCTATTTTTAGAGTTGGCTAATTTTATGCTCTCTAAAGTTGTTAGTATGCAAGGCCAACCAAGTTAATCGTTTTGTTAATGGAATTGATGTTCTTGTTGGTGACACCGCCTGCTCTTTGACTTTGATATCATTTGTAACGATACGAGCCCACCACTAATATATATGTCCGCTTTGACCCATTACGTATCGCCGTGAATTTCATGGTTTTAAAATGCGTTTGTTGAACAGAGGTTTACACACCCTTACAAGGTATGTTTCGTTCCTTTCTCCAACCGATATAAAATCTCACCATAAGCCAAACGTAGATAGTATCTTCTTACTCAACTACTCTCTCGAGCTCGAAAAGAAAGAGAAAAAAGTGATAATAATTTGTTTTAAGGTAAATAGCTAAGGCAATGAAAGGCGTAGCAAAAAGCTAGAGAAGTCCACAGTGAAAGGTAGCAAATGGATGGCTAAATTGAATGAGCTTGCCTCATATTTCCCTCCATTCTAGAAATGATTATAATTCACATTCACATGATTTCAAATTCTTGAACATTTTTTTGTGTTCAAAAGGGCAAAATGGTAAATTCAAACGTTTGAAGAAAAGTTGTCCACAAATGAAAAAAAAAATTGAAAAGGGCCTCTCTCTCCCCCACATGTTTACCCCCAAAATGAGTTAGGTCAACAGTTTGAGCAAAAGCTATGAGAAAAAATTGACACAGAAACCAAAAAGCAAAAGCAAAAGCAAAAGCTAAAGCAATGAGGAAAGAAACAAGCAAGAAACTTTGAAGTTTGGGGTTTGTAGGCGCAGAGCTCACAGCAGCGAGACCTGCTCTGCTTTTAAAGCTTTTCTTTTGTTTTTTTCCATTCCAAAACCACCCCCTTTGCCTTCACGTGACCTTACACTGTCCCCATTTCCACTCCCTTTCCTTTGCCTTTCAGATTTGGATCTCCTTCCCCTTCCATTTCTCTCCATTTTCATGTTTCCATGCCTTCTCCACCCTCCTCTGTTACTGTCTCCGCCGTCGTTCTGTTCCTCCTCCACCTCTCTCCTCTGTTTTCCACCGCTGACCCTTCTAGCTCTCCATGTCCGCCGTTCTCTTCCGACCCCGTTTTCCCATTTTCATCTCGTCCCGGTCACGGCCATCCTTCTTTTCAGGTGCGTTGCTCTTCTCCTCACTCTGTTCTCACCATTAATGGGATTTCCTTTTCTCTTCTGAGCTTCAATACGACCTCCACTACCCTCCTTCTTTCCCCTCTTCCACACAATGCCACTTACACTTCCCATGGATCGAACCACCGCTGTTTATCTCGTTTCAGTTCTATTCCCAGCCGTTCGATTAATCTCTCTGGCTCCCCGTTCCGAATCTCAGATGGGTATTGTTCTCGGCTCTCTCTTCTCATCCCCTGTTCGCCGCCGCATCTTCCCAACTGCAGTCATTGTCCGTGGGAGTGTAGTCTTATTAAGAAGCCACTTAATTTGCTCCATGGATGTGGCGTTCAGCATCAGTCGTTCTTGGAGCAAGGTTGTCAAGGCGAGGTGTTGGAGTATTTAGACAGGATTCTTAGATTGGGGCTTGAAATCGAGTGGGATACAGATCAAGATCCTTTCTTTATTAAGTGTACTGATTGTAAAGCTAAAAATGGTGTTTGCGGCTTCAATTCATCAGACCCAGATAGGCATTTCATTTGCTATCATGCTCAAACTCGATATACATATCCTAATAGAATCGCGATTTTCTCCTCTGTTTTTGCGTTGATGTGCTTGTTACTGGTTGTCGCCGTCACGACAGCTTTTTTCCGGTCGAGATGGTTGAGATCTCTCGCCATTGAAGTAGACCCGACAACCCAGTTCCTCAGTCGTCATCGTTCACCTAATCTTCTCCCGCCGGTTTTCCCCTACGAAGAATTAGAATCCTCGACGAATCGATTCGACCCGAAGAGGAAACTGGGCGACGGCGGATTTGGGTCTGTGTATTTGGGTCAGCTCAACGATGGACGATTAGTGGCGGTGAAGTATCTTCACAAGCACCATGCTGCCGCTCCTTCCGGCAGGGCGCTCTTCACCAAGTCGTTCTGTAACGAAATCTTGATTCTTTCTTCAATTAATCACCCGAATCTTGTTAGGTTACATGGGTATTGTAGCGACCCAAGAGGGCTTATTCTTGTTTATGATTATGTACCAAATGGGACGCTTGCCGACCATCTCCATGGTTGTAATAGCTTGTACCGGAAGGGATCTCTGTCATGGCAAGTAAGGATTGATATTGCTCTGCAAATCGCCATGGCTATGGAGTATTTGCATTTCTCTGTGGTGCCGCCGATTGTTCACAGGGACATTACCTCTTCGAACATTTTTATGGAGAAAGATATGAGAATCAAAGTTGGGGATTTTGGGCTTTCGAGGCTGTTGGTTTTTTCAGACACGACGTCGGCTTCATCTGGGTATGTCTGCACCGGACCTCAGGGGACACCCGGTTACTTGGATCCGGATTATCACCGGTCGTTCCGGTTGACGGAGAAGAGTGACGTGTACAGCTTTGGAGTGGTGTTGTTGGAGCTGATTTCTGGTTTAAAAGCGGTGGATCAGAGCCGAGAGAGACGAGAAATGACGTTGGCGGATCTGGTCGTGTCGAAGATCCAAATGGGTCAGCTCCATCAGGTGGTGGACTCTGTTTTGGGTATCGACGGCGAGGTAATCAACGGCGTTGAGGCAATGGCAGAGCTGGCTTTCCGGTGTGTAGCGGCGGACAAGGACGACCGCCCCAACGCCAAGGAGATCGTGGAGGAGCTCCGGCGGATTCGTAACTGCTGCAGTCGTGGAGGTGTCCGGTCGTCGATTTCAAATTGAGTGCTGACGTGGTTGATTGGTCGGCGAGTTGATTTACGTGGCTGCCACTTGCGAATGTGGGCGGTTTGACGAGTTCAAACAATAGTGACAGGACATTTTTCGGATGCTTGCCTGGTAAATTTCAAATATCCACGTGGCTACTGTCACAACTGGGAGAGGTGACTGTAAAATGTACATATTCTTTTGTTTTTTCTTCTATTTTCCAAAATTTACTTTTTTTTTTTAATCTCTATATCCCGACCTTATCCTATAAATGACACAAAACCACTAATTTTATAATTAAAATAATAAAATAAAAACCCTAAAGAACGTAAGTGTTTCCCACAAAAAGTTGTGTTCAAACCTTAGGTGTCGAATTCAGATTCCAAATTATAATTTGAATCTTAGGCATTAAGTATTAAAGATGGTATCCCTAGTAGTACAGTGGTTCGGGGACTAACCAAGATAGAAACGGACGAGCATGTGATAGTAAATGGAGGTCCATTCCGAATGAGAATAATCATAAAGATGTAAGATTATGATTAAGAAAGATGTACAAAATTGAAAGTTGCATTTTTTTTTTTTTCAGTTATTGAGATAATCTACGAGGTGTTTTGATATTTTTTAAATATAATATTAATTATATACATATTTTTAAAATTTTTAAATAAGTTGAAAGTTATTAATGAAAATATTTTTAAAATTAAAAAATATTTTAGAAATATATTAAATATTAAAATTAAAAAAAAAAAAAGGTTTATTTTTATTAATTTAACCTAATATTTTGACGCGCGCAACCATTAGGTGTCAAATTGTATGCGATGTCGGTTATTGATAGCGTATAGAAAAAGAATAGTGTTTATTATCCTTCGTCTTTCTCGAACGCAAATTTCGTCTCACGTTTAAACGATCAATCTATCGTGCAGCTGACTTACCGGCGGGGTTCGCAAGTCTACCGGACTCGACGTCGGCGGTTTTACAGAGAAGGCGGACGGAGATTCCGATGGGTAATACGTATTGTGTTTTGTTCGGCTGCGTGGAGCAAGCGAGTGTGGGGGTGGTTGAGAGATGGGGAAGGTTTGAAAAATTGGCTCAGCCTGGGCTCCATTTCTTCAACCCTTTTGCCGGTCAGTGTCTTGCGGGATTCCTCTCCACTAGGATTTCCTCCCTCGATGTTCGTATTGAGACCAAGACCAAGGTATCTCCCCTTTTGTCTCTCAAAATTATCCTCTGGTGGTCAATCATGAGTTTTTATTTGACTCCCTAATGATATTTGTTTTACGATCCTTCTGCTTTCTTTCATCTTCGTTGTATATGAATTTGTTGTGGCCTTCGCTAATTTGATTTGAATTCATAATTTCTTTTTATTGGAATTAAAGTTTAACGAAATGGCTCGCAAGATCCCATATCATTCCGATGACCTTGGGTCGATTAATGTTATCCTTCGTAAGTAGTACATCTAGATCGTTGCTTAGCTCTTACGTATTCTGTGGAGTATCGTGTTGTAGCTTGGCGGTACTGTAGATGGGGTTTATGTAATAGATTGAATAAGGAAGGAATGAGATCGGCCATACAGCTAAATTCCATCTCTATATGAAAACTGAGGTTTGGATGGTATTATTCGAGGAGAAGATGATGTGTTTCTGAATATGAATGAAATGGCGTGCTTTAATAATCTGGTTCATGACCACGAATTCTGATCTCCTTCCTGCAGGATAATGTCTTTGTGCAATTGCTGTGTTCAATTCAGTATCGGGTCATCAAAGAAAATGCTCATGATGCATTTTATGAGTTGCAAAATCCCCAAGAACAGATTCAGGCCTACGTGTTTGATGGTATACGATCTCATCTCACAGTTGCTACTTAGCTCTATAATTCAATTTTAATGTATTTTCTTGGTTTAGTTATTACTTACTAATGCATTTTGGTTATTGACCGAAGTGGTTCGAGCCGTTGTCCCTAGAATGAATTTGGATGAACTCTTTGAACAAAAGGGTGAAGTTGCTAAAGCTGTATCGGAGGAACTTGAGAAGGTGACTTGACCTTTTATTAGATTGCTCCTCACTTTCCCCTCCAAACAAGAAAAATCTTTTGACTTTTAGCTTTTGAATGTCATGCTATTTCCCCCTCCCTCTCTTTGCTTTCAATCATTTGAATATTTGTGAGGGTTGTTTTGATTGTTAGGAGAAATGAATTATATAAGTATGAGATAATGTAGCCTATGTTTACTTAGTAGATTTGTGATTCGTAGAACTTAAGTGTAACTTGGGAAGTATGCTTAAAACATAGGTTTAGGTAAGCATGGATCTGCATTGTTTGCGCAAACTCATAACACCTGAGGATGAACAAACACCATACCAAATAGTCCATGAATCAAATGCCTTCACAGGGTTTCATATCCATGGTTTTGGACCATCATTGCCTTCTTAATGTCTTGTACATCATTCTTTTCATTATACAAAAGGGAAAAGAAAAGGAAAAAAGTAACTCTGCAGCACATGCTTCTGTGAGGTGTCTAACACAATAGTATGTGCTCCCTCCATGATTTCTTAGGTAGTTATGCCCATTCATGGTATTATTAGAACTTGTACAAAGTTTCTGATGTTGGAAAATTTTTTTATTGCTTTTTTTCCTTGAGAGGAAGTATAACAGCCCGAGCCCACCGCTAGCAGATATTGTCCTTTTAGGCCGTTCCCTTTCGGACTTTCCCACAAGATTTTTAAAATGCGTATGCTAGGGAGAGGTTTTCACACCCTTATAAAGAATGCTTTGTTCCCCTCTTCAACCGATGTGAGATCTCACAATCCACCCCCCTTCGAGGCCGAGCATCCTTTCTAGCACTCATTCCTCTCTCCAATCGATGTGGGATCTACACCGGGTTGTGTGCCAGCAAGGACTCTTGGCCTTGAAGGGAGGTGAATTTTTTATAAGGGTGTGAAAACCTCTCCCTAGCAGACGGGTTTTAAAAACCTTGCGGGGAAGCCTGAAAGGGAAAGCTCAAAGAGGACAATATCTGCTAGCGGTGGGCTTGAGTTCTTACAAGAAGGAAGGGTTGGTCTGGAGAGAAAGGTATCGGATTTAAGTACTTACTGCTGGTGAGTGGTGAGTTTGAATGCTCTGGGAGTGGTTTGGGAGTACCTTTTGTTGGTTTCTGGACAGCCGATGATCAAGCATGTTATATATTATGTATATAAAGATCAGTGCAGAGTCTGGATCTCAGAAAAACATGTAGTATTTGAATGTACTATGCATGATATTTGTTTCAATAACATTCGTTGATTTGGAGTCTGGAAAACTTTTAAATGCTTCTCATTTATCTTCGTCATAATTAGCTTATTATTATTTGGTGCATCTTAGATATAGAATTTTGTTGGGACCTCCTAATATGATCGACACTAGGATTTCAACACACATTCTCATTTTGAATCAGGTGATGGGAGACTATGGATATAGTATAGAGCACATTTTAATGGTCGATATAATACCGGATGCTTCGGTGCGCAGCGCAATGAATGAGATTAATGCAGGTAGTGATCTTGGTCATTTTGCTTGTCATATCATATAGGAGGAGCCTTTGTCTCTCTTCCCCTACTCTCCTTCTGGATATTCCATGGACCATTCATATAATTATGGGATCCTCAGCTTCGAGTACTTCATTTTCTTCTACAGCTCAAAGGCTTCAACTTGCTAGTGTATACAAAGGCGAAGCGGAGAAGGTGCTCCTAGTAAAAAAGGCAGAAGCTGAAGCTGAAGCGAAATACCTAGGCGGGGTCGGTGTGGCGAGGCAGAGACAGGCAATCACAGATGGTCTGAGAGAGAATATCTTGAACTTCTCCCATAGGGTGGAAGGTACCTCAGCTAAAGAGGTCATGGATCTGATCTTGATTACTCAATATTTTGACACCATCAAGGACCTTGGAAATTCATCCAAGAACACAACTGTGTTCATTCCTCACGGTCCGGGCCATGTTAGAGATGTCAGCGACCAAATACGCAGCGGGATGATGGAGGCTGCGAGTGCACAGGCAGCGCTCACTAATGATGAGGTGAACATCAATTTACTCCATTGATTCAGCAAGTACCTGCAACCACCATGTGTATCTCTTCTTTCATCCAACTATGAAAAAATGTTCTTTACATTTTAATAATGATTTCCGATTCGATACGTGTTTTGATTTGATGTATAGAAAGAGTCGAGGGTTGATATTCAATAAGATGGAAAATGATTCTTCTGATATATAGATTTTATTATTCCCGATCGACAAAATGTTCATATCGGATTTCTTCATCATGCCTTATGCTGTGACAAGGTGGGTGAGATATCAACTCTCCTCCATTTGCCAGGGACAAGCACTCTTTGCACACTTGCACGAGTGGGCATTGAGCGATATTGTTTGAACTGAATGTTGGGCGTGCTGGGATTGTTTGGATCCTTCGAACTTATTGCAAGTAACTAAACTTATAAATTAACTCGAAAATAACTTTCATTATAATTATTGTTATTTTTTTATTACTATTGCAAATTTAAACCTAACATAATTAGTAAATATAGTGTATATTTGTCAAATTAAAATTCAGTTTTAAAAGTTAGAATTAGTATCGCTTCAAAAGGAAAAAAAAAAAAAAAAAAATCATTTTCTGTGAAGGCAAATAAGTAGTTTAAATACATTTAAAAAAATAATAAATTGGTATAAAATACAAATTAATATCCGACAGTTCACAACTTCGTTGACAAATTGAAGAACGGCGCGCAGCAGCAGTAAAAAACGCGGCCGCTCAGGGTTTAAGAGAGCAGAGCGGGCGTCGTCTAGGGTTTAAGAGAAAGCTTCGTTCAATCAATATTCTCCCGTCTCAAAAATGGGTTTTTGGGGTATGTTTCTAATACAATTCCATCTTCATTATCTCATTTACTTGTGCGTTGGATCTCTGGTTACGCATCTTCTCTGCTGCTCATCGTTTTCAACTGTGTAACTTAAGTTAAATGGTTTAACATCACCCCATTGTGCTCTTTCTTATTTTGTTCACTCATGTGTGGATTTTTGGCATGCTTTTAATACTCACGTATGTCTGTATCTTCTGTTGTTTTTGCTTGTCCTAGGCATTGAAGTGAAACCAGGCAAACCGTACCCTTACCATTCTGATAATGTGCCGGGAAAGCTCCGGATAACTCAGGTTTGTTGCCTGCATGACGCCGCTTTGTAGGTGTACAATTATAATATATATATATATATATATATATATATATATATATATATATATATATATATATATATATATATATATATTCTATTTGAATGTCTCTGTATGTGGAGTGGGGATGTTATGGCGAGGTAATATTACTTTGTTTGAAATTTATTCTCACAACGTTTAAGTCGACGGAGTTTCGATTTGGCCCATGTGATTTTGGGTTTGCCTCTTTCAGTTTGCATTATGACTTTTGATTTTGTAAATCTGATAATACTGTTGTGGTGTTATGCTGCGAGCCAATGAATTATATTGGATTTTAATTTTCGTTGCTTAATATTTTGAAGATGTATTGTTTATTTGATGGAATTTTCTTTCTTTACTACTTTTTGGGATGACTTATTATTAGTTTTTTTCTATCTTTGTAATCACCTAGGCAACTTTGGGCTCTGGCTCATCGAAAGAGAGAAGCATCATTCAGTGTTCTGTTGGGCATAGGAGTCCAATTTTTTTGTGCTCTTTGATACCGAATAAGATTGAATCATGCCCCTTGAATCTTGAATTTGAGGAAGATGATTTGGTAGCCTTCTCAGTTATCGGCCCACAAAGCATCCATCTTTCTGGTTATTTTGTAGCTGATGAGGGAAATTTCATCAGGGATGACTATGAGTCGTATCCTTTTATAAAATGCTTTGATTAACATTTTTTTTTTACTACAGTTACATATCTCTTTTCTTGAGGAGAAGTAGTATTTTCAATAAGAAATTGAGGACGCATGTGGTTGTCTTTTTTTGGCGTGATTCTTTTGTCATTTTCTTACTACAATGCAAAGTGATTCTTTTGGGGAGGACATTGCAGAAACGGATACAGAGGATTCATCAGAATGTGACACTGGGGATGAATATGATGATGAATTCATTGACGATGAGGACGATGAATACCCTGGAATATTCTCTAATTCGTCAGTTCCTAAAAGTGGAGGTAATTTGAAAATTTTGTGAACTTTCTATCTGTACAAGTGCATGGCATTTTATCCATGTTTTTTAAGTGGTTCATTTAGTAGTGTTATAAAGTTGTTCTATTCGATAATAGGCTATTTTACTAGATATTTTGGTTTGAAGGGTGAAGGACCATATCACCACTTGGTAATTTGATTTGAAATCTGAACTGCCTGAGAAGGTTATATATTTTCATTTTGTTTCAAGGGTCTAAGATTCTATAGAGCTTCAATACCCATTAGAGAGTTACAAAATTGAGCCCGATCTTTATTATTATTCCCAAATTTGTGTCTTGTGAACTTTGAAGAATCCATACCGGATATTGACTACCTTTTTGAGGAACAGGGACATGGGACAAGAAACACAATCTTCACATGGTTGCCGCAAGGGGACCTGTTTGGGATCTGTGACCAGTATTTGCATCTTGGTCCTCCATGGATCCACTGGTATCTTGAGAGTGACTTCCTTTAATTCACTGGATTCTGCGGCACGATCTGGGAAAGCCTGTTTATTCGTTTTGCTAGTCTTAAGGACCATGCTAATATTAGGATTCATGGTCTTCCTTGGTTCTATCTACTTAGTGGGAGCTTCGGAACTAAAGAGAGGAATACGAGAATTATTAAACATGGGAGAGAGGCCAGCAAGGTCTGGAACTAGGCGTAATTCTTTTTAGTTAGTTGGCTATCTCTTCTCATTTTCCAAAGTTTTCGTCCAACTATTTTTTTACTTTGCGATTTGTGTCCTATCAGCTTTTGTTTGGTATGTTTGCACAAAATAAAAGTTTATCCTGTGGGATTTATTTGGTCATATATTGGAGTGTACGATTTCATTCCAAAAAAAAAAAAAAGAAAGCAATTTACGGAGTATATTTCACATTTCTTTGATGGAGTCAAATGTTTAGCCTCAATATTTTTATGCGACTTTGTTGTTATGATTTTAGTATATTGTTGCTACTATATCTTTTTGGGTGAAGCCATGCCGAACTTTACCGTTTTTACTTATTCAAAGTTCATTTTTGAACTCTTTCATTTCGACCTTGAACAATATTAATGTTTAATTCAAGTGTTTGTTTCCTTTCCCACGTTTGCTAGTTGTAATTGAGGAGATAGTGGATGATGAAAAATCAAATGATGCCAACGGTCGAGCCAAGAAAGTGAAGAAAAACAAGTCTAGTGACTCTGAAGACAATAGGAACTCACAGCGTCAGATTGTATTGAAAAGAAATGTGCAAAAAGCAGTTCCAGAAAGTGAAGATGAAGATGGATTTCCAATTCCTACTCAAAGCAAGAGCAAAGTAAATATTCAGAAGCTAGAATCTGAGCAAGAACAAAAAAACCCAAGTACTGGGAATGTGAAGGAGGCAAAAGCAAAAGATGGCAATGATGCTTCTAGCATAAAAAGAAAAGTCGAAAATGATGAGCAAGTTGATCTTTTGGAAAGGTGAGATTATTTAAGTACTCAATTATACAGCTTAATCTCTTTGGTTGGGCTCGAGGGAAGTTGTAGGGTGTTACCGGAGCAAGTTTGGGATGTTTTTTCTCCCTCTGATGAATTATTACCCGTGGCTTCTAAATTTTCTGCTTAGTGATGGGGATAAATTTTCCATCAGCAGGTTTACTCTAGTTAAATTTTTGGTAGGGTAAGGACAGTAAATGTAATTTTATCCCTGAACTTTAACCACATTGCTATTTAACAGTAAATGTTATTTCACTTTCTTATGTTGGAAATTTGATAATGATGCCAGCAAAAAGAAAAAGAAGCAAAAGAAGAAGGTAAAAGAAGAAAAGGCTGGGGAAGAGCCACCAAAAGAAGTGAAGAGTGAAGGTGTCAATCAGATTTCTGATGGAGATAAGAATGATAAAAAGCTATCTAAACAGAGGTGCGTATTTCAGTCTCATTCTAATGTCTCTGATACTATATTTGAAGATGATATGCATCTTTTCTGCATTAGTTCTGTTCTGATCTCTTCCATGTTTGGAAATATTACTGCTTAGTTTGATCCATTTTAAGGATGTAATTCTTTGCATAATGAGATTCACGCATGATCTAGGCCTTAGGGATCTACTCCATGACTCTGTTAACCAATTATACTTTTAGTAACTTAGTGAATATTATGAAATTTATGCCTTTTTTTTGAAGGATAGGTGAAATTAAGAACTATATTAAAAGATAAGTCTAGAGGGGAGTTAAATTACTAAGAGAGGCTCCAATTGGGAAGATTCAACGTCAGTGAGTAATTACATGTTTTTTTTTCTACGCCCCAAGAAAGGCATTTATTAAATGGGACAGACTTCGATTTTTGGCCCCTCCCTAAAACCTTCCATGCCTTTGAAAACCTTCTATTCTTTCCCAACAAATACACTATAAAGTTGCGAAGAGAGTGGCTTGCCGGAAAACATTCTAGTGAGTGCAACATAACCTACTTTATCATGGAAAACCTTCTATCAGGAGAGTGGCTGATGCCAATAATGTTCCAAAACCACAAGTAGAACTTCAAAATGAGATAAGTAGTCAGCATAAAACCCTTCAAAAACTTTGGAAAGAAGATGGGACGATATCTATCACTCAAAAGTGTGAATAGATCTGAAAATATTATTACTCAAGGAAACAATATAGAGTCAAGAATGAGAAATAGAATTGGGATCGAAGGTTCTATCTTCATTGATATTCACAGCGTTTAAATAGGATACAAGCTACCAACTAATACCTACAAATAAAAAAAATATAAACTAACTAAATTTTGAGAATAAAATAAAATATACTACTAATCAAATCATAAAAGGAAAAATATTAACTGATTACGAATATCTATGATATATTTCATAACTAATATATTCTCTAAATATTAAATGATTACGAATATCTTGACTAATTCAAACTAACAATAAGTTGCACTAAATTCTGACCGCCTCCCTTAGTGCAAACTTATTTCTCAAAAACTCCGAGAGCCTTACGAAAAACTTCAAACTTCACTTTGGCAAGTGAGTAAATATGTCTGCAACTTGGTCATTACAACATCTTGTGATAACACTCTCTCTCGAACAAAATGATAATGAGTTTCAACATGTTCGAGCACGAGCATGAAACACCGGATTTCCAGCAAGTTCTATTGCACTTTCATTATCACAATTAATTTGAATTGGCTGATGGAGAGTAGTAACCATTTCTTGAATAAGCCTCCTGAGCTACAAACATTCTTGAGTAGCCATTGTATCAGCTACATATCCTGCTTCCCAACTTGACAAAGCAACGGTGCTTTGCTTTTTACTACACCATGAAATTGCAGCAAAGCTTGCTGTAAAACAAAAACCTCTTGTGGAGCATATGTCGTTCACGTCATCGGCCCAATCAGCATCCACAAAACCACTAAGATTTTTATCAGGTTGAGCACCTCACCCCACTGGTCTAGAGTTATTGAAACCCGGCCCAGCTACACTTGAAGAAATGCCTCTTCCAGAGCCTGGAGAAGCTGGTGGGCTGGGACCGGGTGGCATGCCAGGAGTAAGTGACTACATTGGTCCTAGATGTCCAAAAGAAGATCCTATCATTGGCAATGGAATTCCATCCTGTTGACTCTCTCTCCCAGCAGGACTTCCTCGGCCTCCTCTCCCTACTCTATTTCCTTTCATCCCTTGCTGAGTAGCTCGATTGAAGGATCCCAACAGGAATAAGTGTTATTGCAGGATGTTGAATTGCAGAAAATACATACTATTTACCAAGTTATAGACATATTTACTAAGGCACTTGCCAAAGTGAAGTTTGAAGTTTTTCGTAAGGCTCTCGGAGTTATTGAGAAATAAGCTTGCACTAAGGGAGACTGTCAGAATTTAGTGCAACTTATTGTTAAGTGAATTAGTCAAGATATTCGTAATCAATTAATATTTGGAGAATATATTAGTTATGGAATATATCTTAGATATTCGTAATCAGTTAATCTCTTTATGATTTGATTAGTAGTATATTTTATTCTCAAGATTTAGTTAGTTTATATTTTCCTTATTGGTAGGTATTAGTGGGTAGCTTGTATCCTATTTAAACGTTGTGAATATCAATGAAGATTAAACCTTCGATCCTAATTCTATTTCTCATTCTTAACTCTGTATTGTTTCCTTGAGTAATAATATTTTTCAGATCTATTCACACTTTTGAGTGGTAGATATTGTGTCAAGAAGAAGGATTAAAGAGGAGAGAGAGGAACTAAGCAAGAGAAGGAAAAAATAATTGATGAACGTTGATAATAGATATGCCCAAGAGGGCTTATTCTTAAGTGGGACCGGATGAAACTGTGCCTTTATTAAGTTGGGGCGAACGGCATGATGTTGAAAATTCTATTGTTTCCTTTTTCTCGGCATGCTTTTCTGCATTACGAACTTACATTTATGTTATAATAATTTTGGATAAAGCTGAAACTTCACAGTTATTTCATGTTACAAGCACGTTGTTACTAGATAACTGAAAATTTTGATGGCTATGTGCATAGGGATGCCTCGACTCACATGGACGTTGTTGATGGTGAAAACCATTCGGAAGATAAACAAAAAAAGAAAAAGAAAAAAGAGAAGAAAAAAAAGGAGGAGAAGAACAAGGAGACTGAAGTCGGATCAAAATCCGAAGAACTAACTAAAACGGTGGGAGATCATCGTAAATCAACTCTCGGGTCAAAAGAGAAGGGAAGCGAATCCAAGTCATCTCAAGTGAGAACCTTTGCTAATGGGTTGGTTATTGAGGAGATAGCCATGGGTAAACCAGATGGTAAAAGAGCTTCACCCGGAAACCAGGTACGGTAGAAGTCTATTTACTTGAATGAATTTTTGTCCCGACCATAGGTTCTGCCTGTTGATTTTAGCTGACAAACCATGCAGTAGTATATGCTACAATTGAAGTTAGCTTTAGAATTTAGATGCAAATGGTAGGATTTGGTTGAAATCGGCTTTAGTAAGGTTAGGCGGTTCTCATGTGAGACTAGTCAAGGCTCGCACAAGTTGGCTCGGACACTCACAAATATAACTAAGGCTTCTCTGATTTCAGGTTAGTGTTCACTACATTGGCAAGCTAAAGAACGGCAAAATATTTGACAGTAACGTCGGTAGAGCACCGTTCAAATTCCGTTTAGGTAATTTTGGGTTAATGTGATGCATCTTTTCATTTATTAATGTGAAGTTCTTTGTTGTTGAAGAAAATATTTGGGTTTGTGACAGAACATTTAAATCATAACTTGCGTTGTCTTGTTGCAGGTTTGGGACAGGTGATAAAGGGATGGGATGTCGGGGTTAATGGTAATCATTTGAATGACCCAAGTTCTTTTGATGAGAAAAGATAAATTGAACTTTGATTTCGTCGCTTTGACTCTTACAAGTTTTTAACTTCGATTTTGGTTGAATCCTCTCAGGTATGCGTATTGGGGATAAAAGGAGATTGACTATTCCTCCATCAATGGGGTATGTAATTGTATTTATAATGTGATTATTATGATAATTTTGGTTGAATCCCCTCCTGTATGCGTATTAGAGATCCCACGTTGGTTGGAGAGGGTAACGAAACATTTCTTATAAGGGTGTCGAAACCTCTCCCTAGTACACGCATTTTAGAAAGCCCGAAAGGGAAAGCCTAAAGAAGACAATATTTGCTAGCGGTGGGCTTGGGCTGTTACAAATGGTATCAGAGCCTGGCACACCGGGCGGTGTGTCAGGGAGGACATTGGGCCCCTAAGGGGGTGGATTGTGAGATCTCACGTTGGTTGGAGAGGAGAACGAAACATTTCTTATAAGGGTGTGGAAACCTCTTCCTTGTAGATACATTTCAAAACCTCGAAGAAAAGCCCGAAAGGGAAAGCTCAAAAAGGACTATATCTATTAGCGGTGGTCTTTGGCTGTTACATTTTGAACGTGATGGGTAGAGTACACGTTAATCACTTGAAAAAGGGTTTATGTCGATTATTGCTGGAATTTTATACCCATTTGGCTGCAGAAAAAGGAACTTTAATTTGTTTTTGAACAAATGTTTTGGTGGATGCAGTTATGGAACTGCAGGTGCGGGAGGGAAGATTCCGCCGAACTCATGGCTTATTTTTGATGTGGAATTGGTTGGTGTCCGCTGAATTCAACGGCCTTCCCATTGCCTGACTGCACCAACTGGTAGTCTTAATGAAAATTTTGTTTCTATTTTTACTTACCATCAATCTCAATTTTGTATGTTACTTGATATCATCTGCGCGAACCTAATTTTGGATCAATGAGATCACATCTCTAAACTTACATTTAGATATGGAATTATGATTTTGGAGCTGAAAGTGTTGCTAATGTTTGTCGATATGAGCCTAACTTAATCATTCGAAAAGGCATCGCCTCGTTATAGTGGGCTATTTTCACTTCCTATTATTTTCACATTAGTTATTCTTCCGTCAGAATTTAGTGCAATTTATTGCTAGTTTGAATTAGTTATGAAATATATCTCAGATATTCGTAACCAGTTAATATTTGGAGAATATATTAGTTATGGAATATATCTTACATATTTGTAATCCGTTAATATTTTTTTCTTATGATTTGATTTAGTATATTTTATTTGATTCTCAAGATTTAGTTAGTTTATATTTTTAGGTATTAATTGGTAGCTTGTATCCTATTTAAACGTTGTGAATATCAATGAAGATAGAACCTTCTATCTCAATTCTTTTTCTCATTCTTAAATCTGTATTGTTTCCTTGAGTAATAATATTTCAGATTTATTCACACTTTTGAGGGTAGATATTGTGTTAGTTCATGCTCTAAACTTAGCCATGTCAATAAAATCCTCAAATATCGAACAAAGAATTGTGAGTCTCGAAGGTATAGTCAAAAGTGACTAAAGTGTTGACCGAAGAATGTACTTTGTTCGAGGGATTTAGAGAAATGAGTCGAGCATCGACGAAGGGGAGACTATTTGGGAGCTCCATAAACCTCAGGGGAGGCTTTAACACCAACTGACTCTACCACTCAAAAGTGAATAGATCTGAAAATATTATTATTCAAGTAAACAATGGGATTGAATGTTCTTAATCTTCATTGATATTCACAACGTTTAAATAGGATACAAGCTACACAATATAGAGTTAAGAATGAGAAATAGAATTGGGATCGAATTTTCTTAATCTTCATTGATATTCACAACGTTTAAATAGGATACAAGCTACCGACTAATACCTACAAATAAGGAAAATATAAACTAACTAAATTTTGAGAAACAAATAAAATATACTACTAATCAAATCATAAAAGAAAAATATTATCTGACTACGAATATCTAAGATATATTTCATAGCTAATATATTCTCTAAATATTAACTGATTACGAATATCTAAGATATATTCAATAACTAATTCAAACGAGTAATAAGTTGCACTAAATTCTGACAGACTTATAGTTGTACTTTGTTCGAGGATTATTGAGAGTGAGTCTCACATTGGTTAATTTAGTGGAAGATCATAAGTGAGGAATACTATCTCTATTGGTATGAGGTCTTTTGGGTAACCCAAAGCAAAGCCAAGAGCTTATGCTCTAAGTCGATAATATCATATCACTGTGGAGAGTCGTGATTTCTAACATCTTATGCTTTTTTGCAAAACTGACAACTTGAGAAAATTTTAAATAACATCCCATGAACCAATAAACGACTGTAGCAATCTTTTTATGGAGCTGCTTCCTCAAGTTAAAATTTGATTTGATTGGATTTATGTTATTTTCTCGAGGTGTCATCCAGGGGTGTGCTTGAGTCGGATTGAAGAATTTGTTTGGACCAACTCAAAAGTTTAGGTTCAATTTTTGGACGGACTCGAGCGAGTAAGCTGGACAATAAGAATAAGGAGAACAAATAGACAAAGATAGTGAGAATATTGTCGAACCCAGATTACAAATTACTAAATCGTAGACGACCATTTCACCGGTTGAGGTAATCTTAATTATGGGGTTTGACTCGTTCGATGCTTTGGATGGACGTTTAAGTATCAAAGTGGATGGAAATAATTGTGGGTTGATATAACATAAATCAATCCTGTTTAATGGTAATAACAAAAACTAAATGGTAGCTAATGAAGTTGATACTGAAATGATCTTCACTCAAACACAACAATATTCTGATACAGAAAGCACATGGGAATGAAAGTGGAAAACAATGTTTCTCAAATCTTTTGCAAATCTAAAAGTTTTCCGTTACTGCTAAAGTCGAGAGAGGAGTCTCTAAGCTCACATCATCTACTCCGAGACTATTACGTTACTCGACCTATTAGCTAGCAGGTGGTATCCGTGGAAATTCATTTGTTAAAGCCTGTAAAAAGACACTATGGAACCTATTACCTAATGGACAAGAGCACAATACTACGTTAAACCAACACATGTCACCCAAAAGAGCTTATTTCGGCGTCGAAAACGGGCTGAGCTGAGTTAGGAACCTATGAAATCTATGGAGGAGAATGATGAAAAACTAATTCAAAGCAAAAGGTTCAACAAGAAACCTCACAGTTTGATTGACTTTGAGTTTTGGGTTCTTGTTCTGATAGAGGTAAGTTGTCAGTGGAGGAGATTTTGAAGGGTGTCACTGCGCTTGGCGATGGTGGCTTATGTTCTTGATTGGACGGTGTGGTGACAATAGGCTTGATACCACCGGTGTATGCCGCCTTCATTTCTTCACCGCTGATGGTATTGATGGGAGGAAAGAATATGGTTGTGGCCTCATTTCTAGGCTTCTTTGGCTTCTGTTCTTGCTGGTGACCCGGAAGGAAACTACCTACCACAACCTGGTAAAGGGTCCATGGATTATATCATTATCAAAACAAAGTTGAAAACAAGTTGAGAGAAAGAGAGAGGTCCTACTTGAACAGGACCAGCAGCTACCAACAACCCAGCAAGTCCACCGCCGACAACTCGTCCATCTTGACCCGCTAGGGAAACGCTCATCCCACCACATCTACTCTTCGTCGCTCCATTCTGCGTCGGCATAAACGATCCAGTCAATGTGAGTATTTCAAAACAACCCTGCCAAGACGAGTCGAAAAGCCATATCAGTAGAACATCGTCAAGAATTCGATAAGAACGAGAGTGAAGTTGTTATGTGTTGAGAATTATTGGGAGAGGAGTCCCACGTCGGCTAATTAAAGGGTTGATCATGGATTTATAAGTATGAGGCCTTTTGGGCTCTCAAAGTAAAGCTACGAGAGCCTATGCTCAAAGTGGATAATATCATACCATTGTGGAGGGTCGTGATTCCTAACATTATGTTCCGTTTATAAAAGCAAATCAATATGTCATATTTGAAGACGTTTGGATATCCAACATCATCACTTAGACAAGAGGATTAACAACATGAGCATTTTTCATGTCAACAGTGAAAACCTAATCTAAAACCGACAGAAAAAGATTAGCAACAATGTGTTAATCATGTCTGAATTCAGTATTCATTCAGATGGAATCAAACCAAGAAAAAACAGGAACAGACAAGGAAAAGACATTGTGTATATGGATACAGAAATCATGTCTGGAAACATCAACAGTCGACATTAGAACTTAAATGTCCAATAAGAACATGGCCCTACCTCGTACGTTAAGGTACCTCCGGAAGAAGTGGCCTGTCGAAGTGTGACATTTGAAATTGTGCCATTTGCAGAAAGAATGCAAATAGCTCGGGATTCTTGCTGAGAGAGAGACATGATCTTCATAGTAATGTCCTAATACAAAAGGATAAAAATGCAGTAATCAGCTTAGTTATGAGTTCAAGAAATTTGTGTACAAAGGATCGTATCGGAGAGCTTTTCGCATCTCCTCGGGCAGGCAGCACTATTTTGTGACATTTTATGTACTCCTAGGAGGCCGTTTTTTGTCCCCATTGTAAGATCCCACATCGGTTGGGGAGGAGAACGAAACATTTTTTAGAAGGGTGTGGAAACCTCTCTCTAGTAAACGCATTTAAAAAATCTTGAGAGGAAGCCCAAAGAGGACAATATCTGCTAGCAGTGGGCTTGGGCCGTTACACCCACCATCTCCCTCTTCCTTCCCACTCACCCTCTACCATGAAAAGAATGTACTTTACTCTCTCTTTTACTCGTTTATATATAAAAAAAAAAACTCGGATACATAGAGAGTTTGTCGAAGAACTACAGGACGAATCTTCTAATCAAGCTTTGCTCTATAAACTTCTCAACTAATACCATTTTCATGACAGCAATAGTTTCTTTTTCTTTTTCGAGTTCAAACACGTGGGGTGACTAGAATTCGAACCTCTAACCTCTCTGGGTTTGCATATATCTTAACCAATTGAACTACACTCAAGTTGACCTTAACCGCAAAAGCTAATCCTACCCGGAACACGTGCAAGAATCACAATGGTGCCCAAGGTCCGATGTTCTCACAGCCAACCCCATAACAAAACGAAAGATCGAAACCTAATCAAAGTCTATTATCGTATACGATCCCTGAAGCATACCTCTCCAGCATTGACAGTGATAACATGGGGAGTAAAATTAGCACCAACAGAGTATGCAAGTTTCTGACCTGCAAAAACAAATTCAAAACAATGTTATTTCCACATTCAAATGAAAAAAAAAAAAACTCCCTATTTCTTAAATGCTACCCCAGTAACTGTATCACATAATAAATGCAAATGAATACACAAAATTATGCACATGAACCTAAAAGAGTTCCTGCCCAAACCTATCATGCTCAAATGCCATTAAGTTGATAAGGACCAGTGTTTACTCGCTTTTAATACCCATCAAGAAAGAACCATTAAGCAATAGCAGAATGAACTCAAAGCAGCTTCATGATTAATCGATTGACCTCTTAATCGAAGATATATGTCTTAATCATTTGAGCTTAATCAGTTGGGAAACAGCTCAGAATGTTTTGGCTCCATAATTTGTGTAATCTTTAAACTTGTTGTTATGGGTTCACAGTACAAAAATAATTGTGTGTTCTACAGTAACTTTTAACAGAACTTGCTTTGGGTAGCTAAGTACAAAAGGAAACCAGTTTTTGAGGACAAAGGGTCCACTACCGCACCCACACACACACACACACACACATCAAAAACTGACAAACAACCGCTTGAGTCAATGTCCACTCTTAAAACCAGACATTGCCATCGTACTTCACTGACATCGCAATCAGCTAACATTCAGTAGCCATGGCCACAGATCTGAGCTCAGAAAAGCTTATAACAGAGGCCAGAAAAGAAACATACCCGGATTCTCAAACTCAAATCTCTGTGGCTTTTTGATTATCGCTAGAGACATGTCGTTGTCACGTTTCCAGTTCGGGAACTCGCCGGTCAGTGGAATTGACGATGATATCGGCATCGGAGACAACGCTAATGTCAGTGACCGCTTCCCATCCGCCTCGTACTTTCTCGGCCGACCTCTCTTCTTCTTTGTATCTGTAGTGGAAACCGCCGTGAATCCCGGTGGTGGTGCAGTGGTTGGGATGCTCGCCGGTGTGGTCGTAGCCGTTACTTTAGGCTCATTGGTGGGTTTTAGGGTTTCTGTTCTGGGAGCTAACTGGAAGGTGTCTAGGGCTTCATTGTTGGTAACTGTAAACCTAGAAACTCCGGCTTCTTTCTCCTCCTCCATGGCTACAGCTCGCAGAAACAAGTGAACTAGAACGACCCAGAAGATTAAAACCCTATAATTTTGGATTTTTTTAACTTTTTTAGTTAAAAATTTCCTAAAATGGATGATGGGGTTCGAGGTGGGAGGTGGGAGGTGGAAGAACAGCAAAGATAAAGCAGAAATTTGAAGAAAAATGGGAGCAGAAATGGGTATCAGTTCCTAAAAACAAAACCCAGAAACTCAATACTCAAGTTCTTGAAGTGCTACACGATGAACACAGGAGGCTCTGTTTTGCACTGTGGTGAACTCAATTATCAAGTTTGACTTTCCGCCATTGCAGTCACTGCAACGAGCTTCACTGGTGAAGCAGAAATTCCAGAAAAAAGAAAAGAAAAAAAAAAGAAAAACTCTGGAAGAAATTGCAATAATTACGGAGAAATAATAAAACAAAATCTTGTGTTTGAATACAGAAATCATGAATTTTTGGGTTGGAGGAAAAGCAAGAGAAATAAATAAAGTTTAGAAAATTAAAGTAAAATGGAAATATAAATGAATTAAATATGGAGAATTTTTTTTTTTTTTTAAAAGATGCAATTTTTTATTGTATAATACAACGAATAAATTTTGGTTAATGAAATGGTTCACGTCCGTCTTGGAAAATTAATAAAGAAATTTAATAAATGGCAAAGCAACCAAAAATGAAGGTTAAAAAAGAATTAAAAAAAACGCCTTTTTTTTATTTATTATTATTTAAAAATTACATTGAATTTGTTCCAAGAAAAAAATAATAATAATTCAAAGCTGTAAAGCTAACATAGGAGCAATGTCATTTTCCCAACTACTGACAATTTCTCTGTCTCCTCAGTTTTACTATGGTTTGACCATTGGAAGTTTAGACCTTAATGTTACGTCGAATTTACTGTTCATGCCACTGTATATAAAATAACCTAGTACCTTATCGTTATCGTGTTGAGATGTCCATTTTACGTGTACGAACGGAGGAGATTCTCTGTTTAGACAGAGAATAGAGAGTTTTCACTGGTTAATTTTTAGGAATGAGAAATGAATATAGATGGTAGAGATGGGACGGGGATGAAAAAGCTAGTCATTCCCGCCCGCCTTGTAAATATCTCTAAATGCATATTCATACGGACATATCGTTATGGTTAAATTATTTTGTGCGTCCAGAAAATATTTATATGATAAGACAGAGAAGGAATTTTTTGATGTCCTGTCTCTTCACATTGACTCATGGAAACTTGAAATTACACCGCTGTCCTTTTCACACTCGACAAAGATCTCACAAATGAATGGCCTTCAATTGAAACTGAAAAGTGCAGATTTGGAAACTTTGTCCTGAAATCAGCTAACTCAGCAGAATAACAAGTTCATTGCAAATCTTAACTCTTTTCAAGAGGAAACAAGACATGTCAATGAATTTTCTATGGCTTCAGGAATATGTTTGTGAATGCGAGGAGTAAGATGAACATGCCGACGCGGAGGAGCTTGTGTTACGGCCATCTGCATCGGAACCGACATGGTAGAAGGTGTGGATGGCATTAGGATAGGCGTTATCTTTGGTGTCTTGATGTTTTCTCTGTTGGTATGAGGCTTTTTGCGGAAACTAAAAGCAAACTCACGAGAGTTTATGCTTAGAGTGGACGATATGATACGACCATGAAGAGTCGTGGTTCCTGACAAGTAGATGAGATGTTATGAAGTCGAAGACAGCAACCACAAAGGCGGCAGCAGCACCACCAATTGACATTCTGTCACACTCTTGATGCTTTAAAGGGCTACGTTTTGACCCAAAATGTGCCTTCTGTTCAGCCATTAGTTGCCCCTCAAGTTTCTTCTGGTCCTAAAGTGTAAAATTGAAATGAACAGCAATTGTTATGGAAAATGAAAACTAGGAATGGAAATGTGCTAAGCAATATGATGGTATGAACAAGATATGTGTGTCTGCTTGCACGCATATACATGTTTTTTGTATTTTCTCTGTCTTGTTTTTTGTGCTCATTTAGATCGATTGTATTTTCTCTGTGTGTTGTTTGCATTGTCTTCAACCCCGATATAGGCAGGGACACAATCAACCTATTATTACTCCCTTAATTAACTAACGTGGGACTCCCTCCAAACAATCCTTCCCTCGAACAAAGTACAGCATAGAGCCTCTCCTGAGGCCAATGAAGCCCTGAATAGCCTCCTCTTAATTGAGGTTCGACTCCTTTCTCTGGAGCCCTTGAACAAAGTACACCTTTTGCTCAAAACTTAGTCACTTTTTGACTACACCTTCGAGGCTCACAACTTCTTTATTCGACATTTGAGAATTCTATTGACATGGCTAAGTTAAGGACATGACTCTAATACCATGGAATCACGAACCTCCACAATGGTATGATATTGTCCACTTTGAGCATAAGCTCTCATGGCTTTGCTCTTGGTTTTCTCAAAAGGCCTCATAGCAATAGAGATGTATTCCTTACTTATAAACCGATGATCCCCCTTAATTAGCCAATGTAGGACTCCCTCCCAACCATCCTCGACATACAATAGATCTAGTGTGCCACTAAGATTTCGAAGACGAGAGAAACAGTTTACCTCCTGCATTCTTTGTAATTTGATCACTCAAAGGCCTCAAAGCAAAGCTACGAGAGCTTATGCTCAAAGTGGACAATATCATACCATTGTGGAGAGTCGTATTTGTCTAATATGGAATCAGAGCTATGCTCTAAACTTCGTCGTGCCAATAGATTGGTAAATTCTCAAATGTCGAACAAAGGACTCCAAAAGAAAAGGAGTCAAGCCTCCTCGAAGGCAGTCCAAAATGACTAAGACTCCAAAGAGTCGAGCCTTGATTAAGGGGAGGCGTACTTTGTCCGAGGGGAGGTGTTAGAAGATGAAAGTCCCACATCGGCTAATTTAGGGAATGATCATGAGTTTATAAATAAAGAATACTCTCTCCATTGGTATGAAGCATTTTGGGGGAAGCCCAAAGCAAAGCCACGAGAGCTTATGTTCAAAGTAGACAATATCATATCATTGTAGAGAGTCGTGTTCGTATGTAGTTTTTGGATCAATGCAGCCAACTGGTTGTTGGTCCTTCAAAATCACCGAAAGTTGGATGAACTTCATTGGCTATCTGCTTGGTATCCATTATTAGGAGATATGATATGATAACCCAATGATTAGGAACTTTGTTATAATGGCTAAATAAGGAAGCTGCTACTCCTCTTACCCATTGCAGAACAGATGGCACCAAGTTGTGCTTCAGAATCAGCAATCGCCTGCCTCAGATAAGCTCTACAATGGTTTGCTTGATCAACCTTTCTTCTATAAACCTCTAAACATTCTTGTTCAAGCTCAAGCAACAACACTCTTATATCTTTCACTTTCACACTCACCAAATTCATCCCATATTATCTGATACTCAAAAATGCCCATGTAAGGAAAAAAATTGCTAAGGTCGAGACTGAAGTTCGAGACGAACCTGAAGTTCGAGACGAACCTGAAGTTCATAAAGAAGTGAGCCACACGTGGTTCCCGTTTGCAGAAGTCATTGTGAGATCTCACATCAGTTAGGTTATAAGGGTGTGGAAGTCTCTCCCTACTAGACGCATTTTTAAAACCTTGAGAGAAAAGCCTAAAAGAGGACAATATGTGCTAGCAATGGGCTTGAATGGTTACGAATGATATTAGAGCCATACATTGAGCAATGTGCCAGTGAGGAGACTGAGCTCCAAAGAGAGGTGGACAAGAAGCATGTGCGAGCAAGAGGGGTGGATTTGGGGGTCTCATAGCGATTGGAGAAGGGAACGAGTGCCAGCAAGGACGCTGGGCCTCGAAGTAAGTGGATTGCGAGATCCCGATGTAAAGATGTGGAAACCTCTCTCTAGCATGCACGTTTTAGAAACCTCGAGGGAAAGTCCGAAAAGAAAAGAAGAGGGCAATATTTACTAGCGGTGCGCTTAGACCGTAGAGGCCTAAGCCTAAAATAAACAACAATTAAAGAAACATACTAAAGAAAAGTTTTAAGACTATGAACCTATATATTTTTTTAATTATTAAAAATTATTTTATAATATTAAAATTTAAATTTTTAGAAGTTAGGTGGATAGACGTTATATTAAATTTAAAATAACTATTATTTAAAAAAATAATAAATCCTAAAAAATTACTAGTAGACAATTAAATTCTGGCTAGAACTCAATAAAAAAATATTGATTAATTTTTTTATAAATAAATAGAAAAATAGAGGAAGATTATATGATGAAAAATTGATATAATTTAATATTTAAATTAGTTTTTTTTTTTTCTCAATTTTCATATATTTTTTAAAATTCCTTAAATTATCCGACGCTTCAGATAGTACCCTAAAGAATAAGAGAGCAAGAAGGCTTACGAAACGCCATAGCCAGAGCCAACCACACCATCTTCTTTCTAAGTTATTAACTCCTTCGGGAGCCTGCGTCCAGTTTCCGACCAAAATTGAGCTTTCCTTAGCTTCTAATGGCGGCTACTCCAATGAATTCTCTTTCGCTTTCCCATGTCCCTTTCTCCCTTCCAATTCAATCTAAATGTCACTCTTTAGAACAGAAAACTCTATTCCTTCCACTCAGCCCCTTAACCGAGCTGAACCTCGCAATTAAGCGTTCTACTGCCACCCATCCGGTCCCCAAGTTCAGCCGTCGCGCCACCACTGCCACTGTATCATTTAGCCTCCCGGCTTCGTAGGATTTGATTGCCACTCTTGCTTGAGTTATTGATTCTTTTTCAAGCCCATATAACTAAATTTTTTTATCTGATTTTCCAGGAAACCCGAGGGCATTTCCCCTGATAAACTCCCGAAGTAAGTCTATTCTCAAAATTTCCCCCATTCAATTGGCGTTTTTCTTCTGCATGTGTTGAGCTTAAATGGTGTTAATTGGAGTTTTTTTTGTTGCTTTTCTTCATAATGTGTTAAGGTTATGTTCTAATTGAACCAATATTTTTGAAATTTAATGAGGGCTGATGATTTTTTAGGTTGAATTTTAACTTTAGTCCTTATCAATAAGTTTAGGACTTCAATTTTAATCTTTAAGGGCTTCTTTGGGAGGTTTGCAATTAATTTTAAGGACTGCAGTCGATAAAACTGAAAGGTTAAAATTGTTGTGCATTTGAAACTACTCGCAGACATGTTGAGCCAAGTAGAATGATTTCTTCTTATCTTTCTCCTTTTGGTTGTGTTTCTTTTTTTCATCTATCTAAGTTGATTTTCCAGGATGTTAGCACATCATAGCTGTTGAATCATTTGTTAAATGACTTCTTCTTCTTCTCAGCATTAGACTGCCAATTAATGCAGAAATGATACTGGTGTTAATTGGGATTATTGTTTGTTGAATTTGTTATGTATAAGATGGTCGGCAAGAGCAATTAAGTCATTTGCAATGGCAGAATTAGAGGCAAGGAAACTCAAATATCCAAATACAGGCACAGAAGCATTGCTAATGGGAATTTTAAATGAGGGTTAGCAGCTGTTCCAACTCTGAAATCATTTATTATTTACATCTAAATTTGGACTTTCAAATTGATATAGTTTAGTTGAATGCATTTAAGTTGAGAAGTATCTGAATATTGAACCTTCTTTTTTAAGAAAAAAAATAGGCTAAAATCTAGATCGGCTACTTTGTCCCGCACCCCTTTCCAGCATTGTTTTGTGATATCTTGCATTGTCATCTGATATCCCTCATGTTCAGCTTCAGATTGTTTTTGGAAGACTTACTTATGTTAAGAGTTCGACATTGAAGCTTATGTTCATGTCAACTCCTGTCAGCTGATGATTATGAGTAACCTATCTTTGACAGTGTCCTTAGGTCACTGGCCACATGCTTTTTGATTGTCCTTATGCTTAATTGCTACCAAGTACCAATATGCTGAAGTGAATTGACAATTTTCATCCTTGTTCAGTAGAAAAGGGGGTTAGGATATAAAATAATAAACTATAGGTGCATTTTCATGGTTGCAATCTAGTCTATTGCCTCAGTGCTTGATAATTTTCATTTTCCTTAAGGTAAGGTATATTTCTTCACATTTTTTCAGGAACAAGTATAGCTGCTAAGTTCTTAAGGGCTAATGGAATTACACTTTTCAAAGTAAGAGAAGAAACTGTCAAGCTACTTGGAAAATCTGACATGTATTTCTTCAGCCCAGAACATCCTCCATTGACTGAACCTGCTCAGAGGGTGCTTGATTGGGCTGTCGCAAAGAAAGTAGAGTCAGGTGAGATCATGCTTCCTAATCATACAGCAAATCCAATTCTTATTTCTCCTGCAATTGAATGATCATACTTGTGTTTTCTACTTAGACCTCTATGCATGCTACTTCTAAGCTTCCATTTTAAAGAATGAGATGTTAGGATGAGTTTTGACTCCTGATCGAATCAAATTTTTAGTATTTCCTATTCTGTGTTCAAACAAGGACCTAATTGGCAGAGGAAAACAGATGAAGGGAGGTTATGCGTTTTTCTGTCAGACCCTTTGACTAATTGAGTGGGAAGGAAGTAAATCAAATAATTCTTCCATTTCCAGATTATGCTAGCTATTGCACTCAAGTAAAGGATGAGTACATGAATGAATCGGGACCATATCGGAATGAGAGTGATCTTGAGGACGAAATGACTAAAAAAAGCGTAAACAAATTCAAAGTTACTATACATACCAACAAAGTGCATTTTCCTTTTAGATGGCTCAATCACAGGAACTCTTAAATTAGGTGTGCTTTGTTTGAAACAATGGATGACCTCTTGGAAATTTTTCCAGGAAGTACGTGAGTGAGGACAAAACATGCTGAAAGAACTTGTATTGATCTGTGGGAATAGTCTTCATTCTTAGAAGCAAGAAATAAGTAACGTGACTATGTTGTAGGAGAATGTCAGGCCATTAGGTGAATTTTGGGCATGGGGACGTTACACTAACCGCAATAGAATAGTGAATAAATGCTTTCAGGATGATACTTGCCACATTTAAGTGGCTGCTACTTCTATCAAAGAGTTTGGAAGCTATGTTGCCTACAGGCAACAAAGACTTGGTTGTAAAGCACATATTTTCTCATTTAGCAACAAGCACCCACATGCAAAGATTTTTGCCGACCTTTTTCACCATTTTAGCGAAGAATGACTTCAATACATCTTATTATCTATTTATTCATAGAACATGTACAAATGTGCACTTATGTGTGAAGTTCTTAATTGTAGATTTTGACCAGAATAATTATGACGTGCACTTTAGTCTGTACTTTTCTTATGGCAGTCTTCATTTATTGAGCCTAAGATATTGTATGCAGGTCAATATGGGGAAATAACTGTAGGTCATTTGCTTCTTGGCATTTGGTCAGAGGAATCAGCAGGTCGCAAGATCTTGGCCACCCTTGGCTTTGATGATGAGAAAGCGAAAGAGATTGAAAAAACCGTAAGTGTAAAGTTAATTTCATCTAGCTAGTAAAACCCTCGGGATTTGATAATACACTCCAATAATACATCTTTAATGTTCCCAGGTGGACAAGGATACAACTTTCAGTAAATCGATCGTTTAGGAAGATGTGATGTGATTTTCATATTTTCGTCAATGAAATCCTGACAAAGAAACCCCCAAATGAGATTCATATGATTTGGACCTTTGTGCATTCATTTGGTGATATAGTGATTTGCCTGTTTAATCAGCACCTGCCGTTCAACGTAATCAGCTTCATTTGGAATTGACTGTTGCTCGAACTTGTGGAGTGCTGGTATGGTACGCTACATTTAAATGGTCTCAAATTGCTTGCGGGACATAGTTTTCTTACTGTAGCTTTGTTTGGACAAGCGACCTGAGTTGAAAAGGGAAATAATAACACCTATAATTAGCACATAAGATTCTTAATTTAATCTTTGCAAGACATCCTCGATTATTTTTAAATTTGAGTATTTAAAATTTTATCTTTGTTTCTTTTATGCTTCTTCATTTATGGGCTCCACCTGCCAAAATTCTAACATTCTTTACATTTTCATATCTCTCACCGGTTTAAGTTTGCTCTCAAATTTTTTGTCCGAGTAAATTCTTTTCTAATAATGCCCTTGCTGAAACTTCAAGTATTATTTTGGATGTTCAAATTGTATAGTAATATTCGAAAATAGGGAGTCGAAATTCAAATAGTAATGGGAAGTCTTAGCAGCAATTTGTTAGATATTATTTGATCAGCTATTTGGTAGATATCCATTATAAAGAGGCACAACAGATATTCAATATTTTAAATTTGAACTATTGTTCGACTTGAGAGATTATTGTTAAGCTGGGCCCTTTAGCATTGTTCTCATAGTTTAGTGCCATATTGAGTTAGTGGATGTAGATTTAATAATGAGTGCATTTTATAGATGTATATTGATAAACATGATCCCCATTAAATGTTTCCACACTACCTATTTCTTTTTGTTCGATTGTATTGAACAAGTTGAATGAAAGTCTGATTTTCTCTGAATCTCTTTATCCCAAATGGAGGTGGGGATTTCTTGATGTCTGTTCTTCTGGTTGAATTTGGTGTTTGTTGATATGATATGATAGCCATGGTGAAAGGGACCAACTTTAGTGGATCGACGTAGGAATAGATCCATGTATCAGGAACAACCATTTTGTCATTTCAAAGTTTCTAAAAGCATTCTGATTCACAGCCATTAAACGAATGCATTGTCTCTGGTCACTTTCAAGTCACTAGCCAAAAACTTGAACAGTAACAAGTTTGTCTGCTTAAGACTTCGCATCTAGTCCATCTGCATAGAGTTTGCGACATGAAGCAACCTCATCTTTTTGACTTTGCAGGAGTTTTAGTGAAAGTTGAATGAGATTGCTGCCCCCCTCTGTGAAATTATCTGTCATTTCTTCTTTTCCCTTTATTTTTTTGCTCAAATGGGTTTCTTTGGTGACCTTTTCTTTTGCTTTTTCAACCCTTACCCCCCCCCCCCCCCCCCC